>NW_022170250.1:10089493-10159569 GCF_008802855.1 Photinus pyralis
CGTAAAGAACTCATTAAAAGCCTATGTAAAAAGTCGAAATCGTTAAAATTTCCAAACAAAAACCGAAGAAAAAAATTGTGAATTGTTCGTTTTTTGAGCTGTACCTAGAACTACCTTTACAAATAAATTGATAGCAAAATGGGCACTTGCAGGTGGCATTTTTGAACTCTTCGTTTCTAAACGATAAAAAATGTTTATCAAAAAATTGGAATGTTTGTTTTTTTTTACTAAAATCGACCCTGAACCACGAAATTAACTGAATGTTGATGAGGTCCCTAAATGACATTGAGATTAATATTGAAAAAAAAATGGATTACTTTAAACGGAAATTGACAGGAACAATCCATTGTAACAAGTCGAACAATAGGTTTATTCTACAGAACTAGCAGACGACGAGTATAAAAATGGTTCAAAACTTTATTACTTAACCTACAAGTTTGAGATTATCGAGATATTGGTCAATTTTTGAACCGAATCAAATTTTTTTTCGCTTTGTTTTACCTTTTAGAATATTCCAACGACACTTAAAACAACCGAAACTACATTTAATATGCCATCCTTTTAAATCGTTGGAATCTTTTTTAAATACTTTTTTTCGATTTTATTTGAATCACTTGAACCTTTTTTGATTATAATTTCTGGAGTCTGAAAAATAGCATATTAAATTCTGTTTTCAAAAATATAACACAGCAGAGATGATATTCAAAAAATATTCGTGATTCAAACAACTTAAAAAAAATTTAAAAAGATTAAAAAGTATTTTAAAAATTTAAAAAAAGGTACGAATGATTTTCAAAAAGTTAAAATATTTTTGAAAAGATAATACAATATGCTATTTTTTAGATTAAAATATATTTACAGGGCGTTCCATTTAAAAAACTGAGGTTAGGTCCGACAACTTTTTTACCTGCCTGAAATTATCGAAATATTGGTCCATTTTTGAACCGAATCAAATTTCTTTTCGCTTTGTTTCACCTTTTAGAATATTCCAACGACACTTAAAACAACCATAACTACATTTAATATGCCATGCTTTTAAATCGTTGGAATCTTTTTTAAATACTTTTTTAATCTTTTTGAATTTTTTTCGATTTTATTTGAATCACTTGAACCTTTTTTGATTATCATTTCTGTTGTGTCTAAATAATAGCATATTAAATTCTCTTTTCAAAAATATAACACAGCAGAGATGATATTCAAAAAATATTCAAGTGATTCAAACAACAATTAAAAAAATTAAAATTAAAAAATGTTTGAAAAGATAATATAACATGCTATTTTTTAGATTAAAATATGTTTACAGGGTGTTCCATTTAAAAAACTGAGGTTAGGTCCGACAATTTTTTTACCTGACAGATTATCGAGATATTGGTCCATTTTTGAACCGAACTCGGAACCGAATCAAATTTCTTTTCGCTTTGTTTCACATTTTAGAATACTTCAACACTTAAAACAACTACAATTTCATAATATGCTATCCTTTTACATTAAAATATACAGGATGTTCCATTTAAGAAAAATTAACAAGTTTGACCCAGAGCATATGACACCTGCCTACTTTTTTGATAACACACAATTACGGAGATACCCTAAGAAGTGTCGAAAATGGGACACCCTGTACTCACTATCGATATTCTATTTATTTAAAAAAAAAATCAATAATTGTAACGGGAACTCGCCAACACATTTAAATTTTTTCGATTTTTAAAATTTTTGGGTTAATAGTTCCTGGATGCGGGCCTGACTTTTATTCATGTATGAAAGCTTGGTGGCGACCGGAAGTCGCGAGATAAGAGAAATTAATGGAATGTACCTGATCATTCGGATAATTCAGATACGGGGCAGGAGAACTTTATCCTGGAGGAATCTGACAAATTGCCTCCTTAAAAAAAGCAAATGAACGCTAGTGGTACAACAGATGAGCATCGAGACGTTAAAGATAGTGGGGGCGCGTCCAGGGAAGATATTCGTACGAGATTAGGTGTGAGACTTATTCTGAATTTTTAGGAATTTTGATTTTTTGAATCAATATTAAACTTTTTGAAAAGAGAATAAAATATGCTATTTTTTAGATTAAAATATATTTACAGGGTGTTCCATTAAAAAAATTGAGGTTCGGTCCGACAACTTTTTTACCTGACTGAGATTATCGAGATATTGGTCCATTTTTGAACCGAATCAAAATTCTTTTCGCTTTGTTTCACCTTTTAGTGTACTCAAACGACACTTAAAACAACTCAAACTACAATTTAATAATATGCTATCCTTTTAGATTAAAATATACAGGATGTTCCATTAAAAATAATTAACAAGTTTGACCCAGAGCATATGACACCTGCCTATATTACTTTTTTGATAACACACAATTACGGACCCTATAGAAGTGTCGAAAATGGGACACCCTGTACTCACTATCGGTACTGTATTTGATAGCACATTAAATGTAGTTTGACTTTTGTGTTGTTGAAATATTCTAACGGGTAAAAAAACGAAAAGAAATTCGATTCGGTTCAAACAAGGACCAATATTTAATTTTTACTGCTTTTGTTGTTCTATTTTTTTTCTCCGATCGTGCAATCGATTTTGTTTGTTCCCTATTACATTGACTACTTAGCAGCAAAAATATGCAAAAATATGCCATTTGGTGCCTTGAGATCGCTGCATTGCAAAATTGTCTTATTATGACTTAAGGATTCGCCTAAATTGTACCTTTCGATATTTTATTATACGGTTTCAGGTCTGCATATTTTTGCATATTTATATGGTTGTTGGTATCTGCACCTTAAATATGCAAATGTATCCCCATTGTTTATAAGACTATTTACTGGGTAATTTTTATTATTGCTCCAGGATTAGGAAATGTCACAGAACTCCAGTTGTTTCTGAATAACATGTTTACTCTTGTGACCTCGCGCAGACCGGCAACTTCTGTTTACAAAAATATGCACGTTATGAAATTTTAACGTCAAAGCGTTATTTTTAGTACTTTCACTGGTGTCATTTGCCCCCCGTGTTGTTTTTAGCTTCAAGTCGAAATCGCGTGGCGAGTGTTTACATCTGAAAATATCGAAATCAATCTGAAGGATTGGCAAATATTCGAGAAGTTTCAAGATCAAGATTGGTACCGAATCTTGTTTTGCTGGCGATTTGAGAAAAACACCCTTGAACTTGACAATTCAAAATCATCCCTAAAATTGCGCAAACAAAGGAATTGACGCACGTCTTTCGAAAACAATGTATGCGTGGGGGATTTCATCAATGATGACAATAAATTTATTTGCATTCCGATACAACCCATTGGGATTGGTCGCCTCCGTGGGTGTGTGCTAAAGTAGTAGGGATAAAAAAATTCGATCGCTACGTCACAATCGTTAGATATAAAACACAAAGCGCTCCGATGGTGTGACGTAATGCGCACCGTAGATGTTTTGCGGATTGGTGAACGTAAAAATCGATCTTGATATCACCGAGTGAAAGTGTGCCAATTTTCGTGGTGAGCCGCGATGGCGAAGACAATGATCTTTAGGTAAAATACCTTTAATGTGCTTGGGTGATTTTAACGCCGTTTTCGCTTTTTAAAAAAAAAGTGATGTAAATCGAGATTACTTCAGCTCGCGATTGTTTGGCAATGTTGGAAGGTTATCTTCGACTTTGAGACTTGCCGCGAATTTCGAAATATTTGCGTCAGCGAGTTTTCAGAAAAATACATTTGATAGCACGTACTTTTTTCAAGGTTAAGGTTAACAATAGCGCTGACTGAGAATAATATTTTGCTACTATGGTGATTTAACTGAGATAAGCTGTGTGTAGTGTTTGTTTTGGATTGGACACACCTCTTTGTTCTAACTGATGTCATACATTTGCCAAAACAATACAATAAACTCTTGCTCTACCAGCGTAATCCAGTATGGATCTATTTATTCTTTGGGCTATACTAAATTCGACGTTTTCAATGTTAATAATTTTGGATGCCATTCGGGTTGGTGAATGCACCTTTTTTGTTTGAACCGAATTTCCGCTTAGATAAGTCGCGCCTGTTCCCAGCGCCGATTTATTACAATTCATTGTTTTTCTCTACGTGAAAAGGGGCATACTATCTCGACTGTTTGCTATAAATAGCCAGATGAGATAAGATCTATCATGTACCAATTTTTCTAAAGTCATGGTATGAGTACCGTATATCTTTTCCAAATTGTAATACAATACAATATTGATAAAGTTCCTTTCGAAACATGGGGGAAGAATATTGGTGTGTAAATTTTCTCTGATTACCAGGAGAACAGAACATGACATCTTTTTGTACGCCTGGGGAACATGTTCCAACACCTTGTTTTCGTTTAAAGTTTTGCATCTGTGAATCAGGGAAATATAATGCGCGAGGAGGAGGTTTAGCATTTTTTTTTTAATTTTCTTTTGCTAAGTATTAGCCGTATCAGGGTAGCGGAATAGATGAGCACGTCTTTTTCCATGCTCATCACTTCATTTTTGCTTAAACGGTTGTACTTTTGCATCTTTGTTTTTGTTTCTGCCCCTAATACACGAAGTGCCTGTACGAAAAATATTGTTTTCTCCCACGACCTACCAGGAGAACAGAATAGGTGTGGTCTTCGCTTTAACGTATTTTGTATCAGGAGAATATCATGTACTAGGATGTGTTTCGGCTTCTAACACACGAAGTACCTGTACGAAAAATATTGTTTTCTCCCACTACCTACCAGGAGAACAGAATAGGCGAGGTCTTCGCTTTAACGTATTTTGTATCAGGAGAATATCATGTACTAGGATGTGTTTCTGCTCCTAACACACGAAGTACCTGCACGAAAAATATTGTTTTCTCCCACTACCTACCAGGAGAACAGAATAGGTGAGGTCTTCGCTTTAACGTATTTTGTATCAGGAGAATATCATGTACTAGGATGTGTTTCTGCTCCTAACACACGAAGTACCTGCACGAAAAATATTGTTTTCTCCCACTACCTACCAGGAGAACAGAATAGGTGAGGTCTTCGCTTCAACGTATTTTGTATCAGGAAAATATCATGTACCAGTATGTATTTCGGCTCCTAATACACGAAGTACCTGTACGAAAAATATTGTTTTCTCCCACTACCTACCAGGAGAACAGAATAGGCGAGGTCTTCGCTTTAACGTATTTTGTATCAGGAGAATATCATGTACTAGGATGTGTTTCTGCTCCTAACACACGAAGTACCTGCACGAAAAATATTGTTTTCTCCCACTACCTACCAGGAGAACAGAATAGGTGAGGTCTTCGCTTCAACGTATTTTGTATCAGGAAAATATCATGTACCAGTATGTATTTCGGCTCCTAATACACGAAGTACCTGTACGAAAAATATTGTTTTCTCCCACTACCTACCAGGAGAACAGAATAGGCGAGGTCTTCGCTTTAACGTATTTTGTATCAGGAGAATATCATGTACTAGGATGCGTTTCTGCTCCTAACACACGAAGTACCTGTACGAAAAATATTGTTTTCTCCCACTATACCTACCAGTAGAACAGAATAGGTGAGGTCTTCGCTTTAACGTATTTTGTATCAGGGGAATATCATGTACTAGGATGTGTTTCTGCTCCTAACACACGAAGTACCTGTAGGAAAAATATTGTTTTCTCCCACTACCTACCAGGAGAACAGAATAGGTGAGGTCTTCGCTTTAACGTATTTTGTATCAGGAGAATATCATGTACTAGGATGTGTTTCTGCTCCTAACACACGAAGTACCTGTACGAAAAATGTTGTTTTCTCCCGCTATACCTACCAGTAGAACAGAATAGGTGAGGTCTTCGCTTTAACGTATTATGTATCAGGAGAACATCATGTACTAGGATGTGTTTCTGATCCTAACACACGAAGTACCTGTACGAAAAATATTGTTTTCTCCCACTATACCTACCAGTAGAACAGAATAGGTGAGGTCTTCGCTTTAACGTATTTTGTATCAGGAGAATATCATGTACCAGTATGTGTTTCGGCTCCTAAAACACGAAGTACATGCACGAAAAATATTGTTTTCTCCCACTACCTACCAGTAGAACAGAATAGGTGAGGTCTTCGCTTTAACGTATTATGTATCAGGAGAATATCATGTACTAGGATGTGTTTCTGCTCCTGACACACGAAGTACATGCACGAAAAATATTGTTTTCTCCCACTACCAACCAGGAGAACAGAATAGGTGAGGTCTTCGTTTTAACGTATTTTGTATCAGGAGAATATCATGTACTAGGATGTGTTTCTGCTCCTAACACACGAAGTACCTGTAGGAAAAATATTGTTTTCTACCTACCAGGAGAACAGAATAGGTGAGGTCTTCGCTTTAACGTATTTTGTATCAGGAGAATATCATGTACTAGGATGTGTTTCTGCTCCTAACACACGAAGTACCTGTACGAAAAATGTTGTTTTCTCCCGCTATACCTACCAGTAGGACAGAATAGGTGAGGTCTTCGCTTTAACGTATTATGTATCAGGAGAATATCATGTACTAGGATGTGTTTCTGCTCCTGACACACGAAGTACCTGTACGAAAAATATTGTTTTCTCCCACTACCAACCAGGAGAACAGAATAGGTGAGGTCTTCGCTTTAACGTATTTTATATCCAGAGAATATCATGTACTAGGATGTGTTTCGGCTCCTAATAGACGGATTCGACAGAATCGATGAGCACGCCTTTTTTTTTACTTTGTTTAAACCTTTCCAACTGTTGTATCAGGACACTATAATGAATGGAGTCTCAAGCAGAGCCTCCGGCTCGCTCGGCGTTCGTAGACACAGCTTGGTCAAATTTTTTGTGCCATTTAACACTATGTCTACGAATTCAGAGCGAGCTCACCCCTCTTCATCTCTTTCTCTCACCTTCTTTCACCTCATCTTTGTGCTCTGTTGTCAACTCTTCCTCATCTGCTCCATCCTCGCCTCCCTTCTCTCCAGATTTTCCAAATGTACATTACCTAGCACCCGCTTCTCATCTTTGCTTGACATGACTTTCGACATTTAACCACGCCTTCTTGTTTTATCATCTCTGTTCTTCCCTACTCGTTTTTTAACCTTTCTTTGTTCTCCTTATCTTTTCTATTCTTCAATCCCTTAACTCGCGTTTTCGTTTTTCTCCTAGTCGACTCCTTTCCCTTTTTCAGCCACATTTTCACATAGTCCCACCTGCTTCTCTCCTGATACTGCATCCTTCCTGGTTTCTGATCTGTTACCCTGCTCCTCTCTTCTCCCTCTTTCTCTCTCCATTTTCAATTTCTTTGTCTTCTTCACTTCACTTGTCCATTATTTTCTCTTGTTCCTTTCTTCCATTTCATTACCTTCTCCCTCTCCTGCCATGTATCCTCTATATGTTTTAACCATTTTCTCCAACCTCAGTCTCTGCTTTCGACTTTCTTGTTTTTTTGTCTTGTTTCTCTCCTCACATTCCCTTCTCTTATGCAACATCTTCCTCTTTCTCGTCTTTCTATTTTTAATTTACTCTCTTCATCGAGATTTTCTGTTTTTCATGCGTTTCTCATTCATTTTTCTCCTTCTATTCCTTCCGCTCCTTTCTACTCCACCTGTTTCCTTTTTTAGTCTTCTACTACACTTTGTTTGTGTAGGAAGATCACTATTCCTTTCATATGATCCTTTATTCTCTTCATCCTAATTTTCGTTCTATATTCTTTACTTTCCCTTTCTATACCCTTTTCTCTTGCTCACCATCTTCCCACTGTCAACCTCCTTCCGCATTACTCTTTCTTTCCATACCATTATCTACTTTTTTATCCACTGTCTTCGTCGTCTTATTCCCCTTGCACTCTCGTCTTAGTTTCTTCATCTCTTCCATCCTTTCCATTCGCTATTTCGACCACATCTTCCTCTCCTTTCCATTTTTACGTTTCTCTTCTTTCTTTTTTATTATGCTAGGTCACAGTTTTTTCTCGTTCGCTCTCTATCTTCTTTTCCCTTCTGCTTTTCTTCCTCAACACTCCTCTTCCTCTCCTTGTCTTTTATATTGCCTTGTTGGGTAATACTTACTTGGCTCCTTTTACTCCCACTATGTATTCCCCACCTCCTCCTCTTCCACATATCATTTTTAGCGCATTTTTTAAGAATTAAAAGCAGTGTGCTATTGTGTGGTTTTGTCCGTCCGTCCGTCCGGACCCACTTCTACCGTTTTGAACTACTTTTAGGGGAATGGTCCTAGAGTTCTGGAATTTTTTGCAGTAGGTAGCCCATACCTTGAAGGTGTGCCAGACGGCCATCAAATTTCGCTGTCTAAAAGGCGCCCCCCCCCCCCCCACGAATTATTGCCTGAGATGCTGTTTAAAACGTGCATAACTTTTACATACGACAACCAATTGGTCTCAGATTTGGCATACGCATGCCTTTAGTGGTGCCAAGGGGGGGGGGGGGGGGGGTAAACACATGTTCCACCCTTCATGGTATTCTAATGAAAGGTCTTATCGAAATAAATTGGTTTGTACAAACTACAGCTTTCCCGTGCGACACTTTTTCCAGATCAGTGAGCGACGGGACCTGAGGGGACGGGGTGAGGAGGGGGGAATTCCTTTTTTTTCTCATTGTATTCTAATTAAAGGTCTCAACGAAAGGAACCGTTTTCTACCAACCACCGCTCTTCTTTTTGTTCTCTTATCAAAGTACGGGGAGAAGGGGTAAGGGAAGGGGGGGGGGGGAGTGGAACTAGTTTTATCCTTCATTGTACTCTAATGAAAAGTCTCAACGAAAGGAATTAGTTTCTACCAACCATAGCCCTCCTCTGTATGTTTTTCTATTTTTCATCCCTCCGACATCACGATCCTTCCCCACGCCTCTTTCTTTTGTCTCCTTTTTTCTCCCTCTCACATCCTTCAATTTTTTTCCATCGGCTTCTTTCTCTTCCTCCTTTCTCTTTCATTCTTTTTTTCATGTTTTGTCGCCACTCGTCTTTTCCCGCTTTCTCTAACCAGACTGCTCGCTCTGTCCACTTTTGCACTCGTAACTTCTTTTTGTGTTGTGTTTCTTTTCTCCGTTTGTCAATATTTCTTCTTTGGGTAAAATGGTCAACCGTTCAAATAAGGTCTTTTTCATCTCTCCTATCATCTACCTCTTCGTTGTCTTCTCTCTATCATCAATGACCTCCTCCGAATCTTCATGTTTTTTTATTTATTTCTCCCTCTCCTTCATCTACATGTTCCGTTTCATTTTCTCCATTCTCATTTTCATTTCTTCATTCGAATTTTCTGATATCTTTTCTGTTCCTCTTGCCATATTGTCCTCCCCGTTTTTCTTCTTTCCATTCCACGTTCATTTTTTACGTAGCTTATCTCGTAGCTTATACCTTGAAGGTGTGCCAGACGGTTATCAAATTTCGCTGTCTCAAAGAGGGGGGGGGGCATAAATTATTTTTTGAGATGCTGTTTTGAATGTGAATGTGAAACGTGAAACCAACTGGTCTCAGAATTTGCATACGCACGCCTTTAGTGATGCCAAGTAAAATGTTTGAAAGAAAATTGGGGGGGGGGGGGGTGAACACACGTTGGGGGGGGGGATTAATTAGCTTTCATGGTATTCTAATTAAAGGTCTCAACAAAAGGAACTGTTTTATAGCAACCGTTCTTTTTCTAATTCCTTATGAACACAGTCAGATTGGAGAGGGGGAGGGGGGGGGGTTAGAACTGGTTTTATCGTTCATGGTAATCTAATGAAAGATCTCAACAAAGGCTGATTGGGACGCCTTTAAGAGATCTCGAAAACGGTTTGTCAGAGGTAAGTACCCACAAAGGCAAAATAATTTGCCTGGACGAGACATATCTATTGGTCATGTTAAAACTTTCGGTGCAAACGCAGAACGGAGTGTCGGAGGAGTGTACTCTCAAAGGGCAGACAGAACGTCTAGACGAGAGAGATCTACCGGCGATGTAAAAACTTAATTGTGAATATCTCGAACGAACATGTTGTGTATCAAGAGAATATGATGTGTGAGAAGGTGTTTCTGCACCTAATACGTGGAGTATCAGTTTGAAAATTGAATTGCCCTGTTGTATAGTGTCTGAGCGGTAATTTCTGCTCTTAATATACTGAGTATCGGGTCAATTCAAAAGCTCGGAAACTCTTACAACGATTGTATCAGGGGTATCAGGCGAGGAGGTGGTTCTACTCCTAATAAATGGAAAATCTTGCTAGGAGGATGTGTCTTTCTATTCTCAAGAGATATGATCAAGCACATCGATTTAATGTATTTTATTTTTTGTATCAGGAGAGTATGTGCTGCCAGCGGCTAATTTTGCTCCTAATACACTGGCATCTGTTAGCAAAATTGTAACTTTTTTCTGGCTACCAGGGTATTTAACCTTTAAGGGACACTTTTTCAAGTATCTCGCCTGTCCACTCCGGCCCTGCGCGATTACCTTCGATCAGGGCGCCTGACCCTGGCGACAGTAGACAATTAAGGTGGCTTTCGTTATCGCGCAAAACCAAATTAGGTAAACTTCAAGGTTTTTACGCAAATTGTCATTAATATTAATTAGGGGAATACTGTTAAAAAAACAAAGTCATGCCTATTATTTACATACAATTCCTCATTACAGATTTGACTTGGACCAAAACACGATTTCGCCCCCCAGCAACGACGACAGCTTTCTGTACATCGGCTATCCCCAACTGGCAAAGAAGCTTCAGGCCGCCGCCGACACGAAACCGAACGTCTCAAACTGCACAATTGACTACGACAATCACACGGCTCCGTGCAAGCAATACATCGTAAACCCGGGCTGTAAGTACCCTCCCCCCCCTCGCGCCTCTCAGCCTCTCACCCCCCAATTTGCTAATTGCAGACGTCCCTTCGGCGGTGAAGAACAAACCGAAAGACGTCAAAATCAAGTCCAACGGCACGGATGACGGTTTCAAAGGCGAGGGCGCCGCGTGCGGAAGCTCCGTGGTGAGGGTCGCCCATCAGATGGTCTCCGGCAAGTATCCCATCAACCAGACGGCGATGGTCGACGCCGATCCCCTCCGACCGAAGAGCTTCGCGCCGTCGCGACGAAGAGGCAGCAAATCGCTACCCGCCTCCCCCCTCACCTCGCCGCAGACCTCGCCGAAGGGCAGGCGCCGGCTGACCGTAAACAAGTATTTCACAGGCCCGTTCGTCGACGCCGACAGCCAGCCGAACAGTTGGATTCTGCAGGGACTTTTGAGTAAACGCGAAATGTCGATGTCGGTCGAGCAGATACCGGAGGAGAGCGTCAAGAGTGATATTTTAAAGGCGATCTCCTCGCTTAACGTTCACGAAACTAAACCTAGTGTTAGCAGTGCGAAGAAGGAGTTTAACGCGAAACCTTCCGAGTATCGGGAGATGAACTTTTGGTCCCCCACTACTATGTAGTTTTTAAAGTGTTGGTGATAACTTTGGACATTTTGCAGAGACGGGTAGCGAATAGTTTATTTTATTATAAAATACTAAATTAGTATATTTAAATAAAAGACCCTTAATTTCTTAAGTAAAAGCCGAGTTTCCATATTTTCCGATCCTCCAAATCCGAAACATTCAAAATTACAAAAAAAAAACCTTCCTAGTTCCCATGCATTAAATGAAAGAGAATATTTTGCTGACAGTTTTCTTTATCGCAATTTCGCCGAGTACCTTTCTTTATACGTTGTGGCAGTGTGTGGGGTGCGGTAAGATGTTTATGGAATTTGCTGAATAGCACGCCGTATATAAATACTGGTGTCTTTTACTAACTTTTATTTCTATACGATTATGTGAAGATCCATAGGCGTACTTTAACTTAACGAAAACTATAACACACTTTTTCTATGATAGGTATCTCAAATTGGCACGACTCTTTCGTCTTGACTCCTCGGATGTCAAAACAAGACTCTTAATTAATGCAGAATTAATCCTCTCTCCCTAAGTCTCTATACTAAGCTATCTTAAAACGCCTATTTCATGGTGGAATAGAAATGGCGGAGATACGCTGTTAATTTTCATTATAACAAATATAAATTCAATGATATGACGAAGACAACAAATAAAGCTCGTTGAACTCCAATTGACGAAATAAAAACTTTAATGGGACATAAGGAATATTATTGAAACCATGACAATCTTTGCATTTTTCAATGGAATAAAATCGGAAAAAATTTACGTAAAATTATCGCTATAGTTACCAAGGTCTCCTTTGCGTTCCCCCCCTCCCCCCTCAATTTTCTTCAAGAAACCGCTATCCACGCCTGTGGACCTGGCACTGGTTCTCTCTATATAGCGATCCCAGTTGATTCTTCTCGGATATATCTATGATCAGATGGCGACATCATACAAAATTAGCGCGTTTCCAACGACACTAAGCACTGCCTAATCAGACGCCGTTTGCTGCTTTACATCTGATTAGTTATGGGGGCGCTTCACTCTCCGAAAAGGGGGTAGAATCTTTGGTCTGTATTTTTTAAATGGGCGGGGTTTCAGCCAAGTTTTTCTACCAAGCCAACACACTATACACTCCGGATTCGAACCACGCAGACCGTCTTTTTACAAAGACACGTCCAAATCGCCATCGTGGTCTTCACCTATTGCCCACCGTTTATTACCATCCAAACCGATGGATGGCGCCCAATCCGGTACCAGAACAGAGACCGGCCGAGTCCACTCCCGCCCAGCAAGTCACTGAAGATACAGAGGACTTGCTGTCTGTGAAAGAGGCCGACTATTTTCCTTGAAGAAATGCTTTAGAGGCCTTTATCGACTGCTCGTGATTTAATTTTGAGGCTTATCTTAATAGAAAAGGTCTATAAAGGCTCTTTTTGGAGACACTTTTTTAAAGACACAACTGGGACCTTTTCCAGGCTGTCTATTTTCCTTAAAAAACATACCTATTTAGAGTATAGACACATTTATCGATCACCCATGGTTTAATTTTGAGGGTTTTTTAAAATAGATGAGTTTTTTAAAGGTTATTTAGGGCTTTGAAGTCCCTTTGGAGACATTCTTAAAGAATCAATGGGGACTTTGCCCAGGCCGATCTACTTTCTACTGCTCGTGATCTAATTTTGAGGGTTTAGGCGAATAAAAAAGGATTTTGAGGTTATTTAGAGCCTTGAGAGCTATTAAAGATTCAACTGGGATCTTTTCCAGGCCGAAGGGAATATCTTTTGAGACACTTTAGTAACATTTATCACGGGAGGAGTTATCCAAATGGAAGGGATGCTTTTGAGGGTTTTTAGTGCTTTGACGGCCCTTTGGAGACATTTAAATTATCTGTCCTTTCGGTTGTGATTTGGCTATTCTGTTTCCGCCCTCATTATTTCGACAAGCACGTTTTAGTTCAACACGTGAAATGGTGAAATCCATGCGGTTCTAATTGCATCATCTTTAAATATTGTTCTTTGGGGTTGTGGGATTTCTCCGGCCTGGAGGATATAATTTGGATTTTATTAATACGTGAGTTGACTGGTATTTTTACCTTTTGCCATTGGAGTTTCGAACCGACTTATAAGTCAATCGTTGCGGCAAAATCATTTATTGATTGGAGGTAGGTTAAAGGGGTTATTATATGTGGTTATTTTCAGGGTTTTTACCTATAGCTTCAAATTTTATTTACATTTACATCGATCGAATTACGGTTATCAATGCCAGGTTCTTATCTAAATAACTGCGTGCGGCTATTTCGTTGTGGAACTTATGCGAAATCGAAGGCTAATCTGTAATCTCAACGCGTAGATAGGGAGTTGGGTCAGCTGGAATTAAAACACCTCCCATGGGATACACCTTGTAATGACTGGGCTCAGTAACAACATTTTCAGTGGTGAAGCTAAGTATCCTAGGCGAGTAACTACTAGATTTCATGGCTTTTACCCAGAAAAGTGTAGTACCCGCTACCCAATTTCAGTAAATCTGGTTGAACGGATGCGAAATCATTCAAATGCTTCATGGGGGAGCAGCATTCTCCTCTACGTTGGACTCCTGAGGCGTACAAAGTCGACATTTACTCAACTTCTTATTCCAGAATTTTCTGGTAAAAGCTCGATTGCCACTTTTCGAGAAATCGGACGCGACCATGACTCGTTAAAGGTGATAAAGGCACGAGTACTCAGAGTAGTGGGAGACCCAGGGCGTAGCCATCCCTGCCTAGTTAATTTAATTAATTAATAAAATTAAATTCTGCGTATTGTAGTGAACATTCCAGAAATTACGATAGACATCGAGGCGCCATGAAAGATTATAGTAATCGGCGATAAAGGACGAACGCGGATGTGACGTAATCTTTAGCGGAACTATGACGTGTTTTGTTTTAGAACATTCGAACAGACTCGCTAATACTCGAGAACACTTTATACGCAAATCGCGTTTCAAGACAGTTCCAACTTCGATGCGCTTGAGTTATGTTATAAATTGCAAGTGATAAATAATAATTGGCTATAATAGTGTTAGCAGCTATGAATCCTACCTATTACTGGAATAAAAATACCGAAGTTATTAATTAATTGGATAATTCCTCTTCAAGGAACTTGACGCGGAATATTGTAACGACAATCTTTGTAAAAGCGTTAAACATCCTCATTCGTTCGTAATTCATTAAATGTCCCCTGCACATGTGTAAGGCGACGGAGTGGCTCTCCTCCGGCCCCCTGACCCTTGGGATTTAGGTTATTTGCTGAAGTTTTCGCTTCTTGGTCCAGGCGGGTAAGGCGCGCATCTTTGCAAAACACCCGCCTCTCTTATCAGCGATAAAACACGTGCGTTAATTAAATTTCGCGCGATAAAAAAAAACACTTCTTATCGCAAACGACCAGATGTAACCTCATTTAAATTGAACACTGAAATACAAATTCAAGTGAGCTATCAGGTTTACACTTCAAAATTTTTTTACATACAGGGTGGCCCAACAATATTGATGGTGCTGAAGTCAAAATGACCTCTATATGACGTAGTTTACACAACTGTACATATGGACTAGGCACACTTAAAAAAAAATCATGAAATAGCTGGCTACAAGCAACCAACTCTCCACGTATTTTCCCGAAGTTCACGTAAGTTTTTTGTGATGACGTCACCATGTGACCGTGCTAGACGATATGTGAATATTCCAAACATCCATAGATTTTTCTATGAATATATACGCTCATTTGGCATATAACATAATAACATCATTCATTCATATTTAAATATATTTTATTCTCCCAACACACTATAATTTGTTAATTTAGAACTGAACGTTTTGGAGAGGTACGTTGGAGAATACCGGACATGGAATATTTTTCCAGTGCTCCTAAGGATTATATGATAGGTGTAAGAAAATGAACATTATTTTATTTTTTAATTGCTCGGCTCCCTGACATCTTAAAACTCCGGAACATGACATGACACATCGTGGTAAAGTAGCGCACTTCCAGTGACACTAAACGCAGTCTAATCAGACGCCGTTTGCTGCAGCACATCTAGTTAGCTAACGGTAATTATACTTACTTAATTGGCCGGATTGAAATTCCATAATTCGGTAATACCAATTGTCGACTGCAATTGCCTGGTCAAGCGAGAGGTCGGCTTACGTACTTTGCATGGCCTTGCTTGCTTCAATTCTGTTTTTAAATTAGCATCGCAAAACTAAAATCGACTAATAATTAATAAACGAAACGGAAATCTCGAAATTCCCACGGGAACGGTTACAAAAGTAATAAAAAGTTTTCTTTTACTATCGGCGGATGAAAACGGTTAAACCAATTAATTCTACACTTCACTGTCACCTCCTGGAATATAAATGTCTAGAACGGTTTTTAGTAACGAAGCGCCTGTTCGATTTCATCCATGTGCGTTCATTAACGCGGGTAGATTCCATATTAGAAAACGGGTGCTTCGTTACTGAATTGTGTTTAGTCTCAGTCTTAGCATCGATGTGGATGTGATAAATAGTGAAATGAGCGCCTGCAATTTGGAAAATTGGATAGTGGAACGCCTTGCACAATACAATCGAACCTTTCGTATCGCCAGTTAAAATTTGGTTACTCGCTGAAAGTGAATAGTTGACGAATTTGAATTCGGAACAAACCGTGCTTCGGGTTTTTCGAATTTTAATAATTTGGTTTATTTACTGGAATAATTTACCAATGTTTCGCGGTATGGAAATGTCCAAAATTACCCTTACAACTTGTGATCTTGACAGTTAACAAAAGCCCGAATTAATTGTCTTTAACCTTTTTACCGGTTGCCTTTTTAATAATTTCTAATAACACCCCGTATACAGAAGAGAGGGGCACAGTTTTGATTGACAAACTTGTTTTTTAACGTAACTAGCGCAATGAACGTTTTGCACCTTGGACTTGAACGCTTTCGTGGTAACAATTTGTTTAAATGGAAGCACGTTAATTCAATAATACTACGAAACAAATTTGTTCGCATCCGCACCATTCACTGTTGAAATTTATATCAGCCGGTCGATCGACTCCGCTACGTAATTAAGTTGCTCTATTTTCGTAGGCCACGACCACTTGTTACTTGTAATGGAAAATCGTGACGAATCTAAAAAACACCCCCGACAATAACTTTAGTCGAAATTGGTGGTACAAATTTTCCGGCTGCGCGGTTAACGATTGTTTTATATGAAACTTGGCGAAGAATTTTCGTGTCTAAAAATCGCCGCGCTTACGTTACATAGGTTTCCCTCGAAAGAATGCCTTTCTCTCACCCGATTTTTACTTAATGTTCTCGTCCAGCTCGAATGATGAAACGACAAATCCAAACGTTCACTTTCTTTCATGTACGTGTAGAGGTATAGCAGAATCACCGCTCCTCATTCTACCTCACGACGGTTTAGAACCGGCAACACTGCCGACTTCCATATCTTCGAATAAACAAAGCTTATAGGCTTATATCAACGCGCTTTCTCGCATACTAGTTCCGTTCTCTTTCTTTATGAAGCCGGTCCCGTATAAAATCCACGGATTATTATAGTATCATACAACTTCCACTGATAGGTACACACATTTTTGAGAGCTGGCACCGCGCGACTTTTTTACAAGAAGGAGAAATCTGGAAAATCTCGAACGAGGGTCCATTGTTACCTGTCTCAGGGGCGAGATTCTGCTAACACAAAAATTGTCCTATGCGCGATATGAGTTTCGATTCACTAATTTTCACATGTTCCGTATTTTAAACGTTGAATTTGTTCCTTTTTGGCATTGATTGAGAAGACTTTGATAACATGTTCGTTTCAGTTGAAATTAAGCCAACTCAAACAGAATGTCATGGTCGTATCGCTAAAGCCGTCATGGTGCCATAAAAGTCAAATTACATCATGGCTCATTTCAGCCTGTGCGCTTTACTTGCTCTTAATTAAGTTTTCGTAACACTTAGATATTTGTATTGAAATTCATGTCAAGTACTTCTCCTCTCGACAAACCCAAGCGTTTGAAGACTGCGACCATATCATAATTGCCCCATTAGCGTAATCTAAGATTTGACAACCTCAGTCCAGTTTTTCGAACGCATGTTGTGCGTTGGCTAATTATTCAAGCTAATTTTCATAATTTCGTTAGGCGCCCGTACAACAATGCCACCTTTATCTCCTTCTGATATCGTTAAGCATATACACTTGTGGTTTTAATTAAAATCGTCCCCAATGTCTCGACTTGGCTACCTATATATAGAGTCATAAGCAAAATGGAAATGGAACATTTAAGTCCAATTAGCTTCCGAGTTAAGATGTACCACGCAGTTTTTTTCCTTTTTTTGACTTACCTCGGCGAATTCGCAGCGGAAAGCAGGTATGATCTACTTTGTCTTTGTTTAACGTAGTACGTAGGTAAAGAATCTGTTTGAAAATGAAAGTTGCGAGATTTCACTTGCGTGCGATAAATATGCACTAATTGCGGGATGTGGTTTTTTAATCTTTACGAAATTGCGTAGTTTGCGGGAGAACATGAGGAGGAGGAGGTGTACTGACCTTTTTGATAGTTTCTTAAGTACCTACTTTATGATATCAGGATGTCATAGAGGTGATTAATCCTTAGGTACCCAGTTTTTGTGCTCTTCAGACAAATATTTTTGTAGTAACGCTTGCGATCATTCTTTGAGACAATTCAATCAGGAGAACATGATATGCCAAATTCATTAATTGAGTTACATTGATTACCAGTCAAATGGCACTAAGGATTTTTGTGCTGGCCTTACTCGTTTTAGAGTAGTTTTAGCCGATTTGAGAAGGTGCTCTAAGGTTTAGTGCGGTTTCAGCTCCTATCCCCGTCGAGGTTATTTAGCCTTTGCCCGGCAGCAGCCTCGCATCCACTTAGAATGTGTTCAGATGCCTCAACTGTCTGTCCACAAAGTCTGCATGTGGCCTCCGCCGCTGAAACAATCTTATGTAGATGGTATGGCCTGTGAGCAGCCCTGTAATGGACCAGAGATCCTTCCTGTTGAGGGCTGAAGCTTCCATAGCTTTTAGTAACGTGGCGTGGCCGTGAAGAATAATTTGGCCTGTCGCTGTCCTAATACCTTCTGCCAGTAATCTCCTCCCACTGGTGTAGGGTTTCTCTTATGTGACTTCTGTGCAGTCCCATTGGCTTCCGCCGGGCCAGTTCATCTGCCATCCACCATAGTGCGATACGGTTGTCATCAGTTGCCAATTTCTTTGGATTGCAGATGCCCTCCCAGACCATTTTTGAGTCGTAGGTACGGGCTACTAACGCCTTCAGTGTAGCTTAACTGTCTGTGACGATATCTCTTTTTGTCTCCATGCTACTCATTTTTTGCTTTATGAGGGTGAAAGACCCCTCTTTTTGTTTTGAACCGTCTTATGTACCACTTTTTGTGTAAGGTTTATACTGTATGGTGCCCCTAGGTCGGTGCTTTATCGGCATTATGTGGGGTGGGGTTTCGGTCACCTCTTGTAGACAATCCTCCCCAAGAATTACTATAGATGTCCCATCTAAGGTTCCCCGGTTTGAACCTTTTGGTTCGGTGCAGTGCTGTAGCGCTTCCCAAGGCCTGGCAGGTGCTCATGACTCCTTTTTTTTAAAGGAAGATTCAATTGCATTTTCCCAAAGAGTGCAAGGGCAATAGAGAAAGAATTATTGAGACTTTCCTTGCCAAGGTTACTGCTGGGGGGTATTCCATACCCCCCCAGACCCCCCGGTAGTACGTTCTTCTTAGTAGTTTCACTTATAAAACCCTCATGATAGGTTTTAGCAAAGCACAGTCGTATCTTGGTTCTAAGTTTTGCGGTCTTTTTTTAAAAAATTATCATTAAACGTAGTACCGGGGGTACGGAATACCCCCTTGTATACGAAGATTTAATTAAATTTTCCCAAAGTCTACCATGAGGGTGCAAGGGCAATATAAAGAGAGAATTATCGAAACTTTCCTTGGCAAGGTTACTTAAAATTCAAAGGGCTGTAACTTTTGAACTAGTAGCCCAATCTTGGAACTGTTTGAAATTGTGGATTCTACAGGCCACATTCTATAAGGAAAATTTTTTTCCGGGTCGATCTGAGACAATTTTTTTTTCGGGCCTAAAAAAAAAAGCAGTGTATAACCTTCCTTTTTAGCCAAAAATCGACTGCACCAAAATTTCTCGGGAAAACCCTCTTTCTTATTAATTTTGGTGCGTAGAATCCAAAACAATTTGTACTTTTTCGATCAGACTTCTCAATCAAAAGTTATAGACTAGAAACCAATTTGAAAGAAAATTTAAAGGGCTGTAACTTTTGAACTAGTAGCCCAATCTTGGAACTGTTTGAAATTATGGATTCTACAGGCCAGATTCTATAAGAAAATTTTTTTTCCGGGTCGATATGAGACAATTTTTTTTCCGGCCTCAAAAAAAGGCGGTGTATAACCTTCCTTTTTAGCCAAAAATCGACTGCGCCAAAATTTCTCGAGAAAACACTTTTTCTCACTAATTTTGGTGCGTAGAATCCAAAACAATTCGTACTTTTTTCGATCAGACTTCTCAATCAAAAGTTATAGACTAGAAACGAAATTCGAAAGAAAATTCAAAGGGCTGTAACTTTTGAACTAGTAGCGCAATCTTGGAACTGTTTGAAATTATGGATTCTACAGGCCACATTCTATAAGAACAATTTTTTTCCGGGTTGATCGGAGACAATTTTTTCTTCGGGCCTCAAAAAAGGCAGTGTATAACCTTCCTTTTTAGCCAAAAATCGACTGCACCAAAATTTCTCGGGAAAACCCTTTTTCTTATTAATTTTGGTGCGTAGAATCCAAAACAATTTGTACTTTTTCGATCAGACTTCTCAATCAAAAGTTATAGACTAGAAACGAATTTCGAAAGAAAATTCAAAGGGCTGTAACTTTTGAACTATGTCGCATTATGGCCTTCTCGTATGATGCCTAATAATTCTCATCTCCTTATCCTCACTCATTATGGGCTTCTCATACTTCTGTTATCTTGTTATTTTTGAAGATCGAACTCAGCTCCTCTATGAAAATCTGAAAATTTTGATTTTTATTTCTGTGTTTGATTACTTCTTTTTTCGATTTGTCCGACTTCTTCTTCTGTTTCCGTACTCGCTATCTCTTTCCGTTCTTCTCTTTCACTCTATTATTTTTGTTTTTTTTTTCAGAGTAGCTCTAGCAATAGAGCTGACTCAACAATTTCCCTAGCACTATGATGGTAGCCTTTGGGAAAAGGTAACTGGATCTGTTTATAATATCTACTGGGGGTATTCCGTACCCCCCAGACCCCCCCAGTGCTACATTCTTCCCTCCAATGCGTTCAACCCTTAGAACTCTTGTGTATGGAATATCTCCCAGAAAAGAAAAATTTGACTACCCTTTTTACAAAAAGTATTTTCCTAAATATATTGGGCGAGAACGTAGGACTGGTAGGCGTGGCAGTATGTAATCCCCCCCCCCCCCCCGCCCAGCAAACGAAGACTTTAATGCCATTTCACAAAGATTACCATGATAGTGGGAAAAGATAATCGATTCTTTCGGTGTGGTGGGGGTATTCCATTTTTCCGTATACTTTATTTCTTATTCTTCAGAATTTTCCGTTTCATCTTCACTACGGAATTTTATTTCCTTTAACGTTCCTATTTATTTTTTTCCGGTTTCCATTCTTCTCATTTTCTCATTTCCCAACCTTCCCTTTTTTACCCCTTTTACTCAACCTCACCCCGCATTTAACTTCCCCTTTATTTTCCTCTTACTCTCTTTTTTCGCTTTTCTTCTTCGCACCCTCGCTTGTCATTTCCACCCGTTCACATCACCTTCTCTCCCACCTTTCTTGCCATTTTTCCTTCGCGTTCCCTCCCGCTTCATCTTACCCGTTCCTTTCTCTTTTTCCTTTCGAGCTCTTTTCTTTTTCGCCATGCTCTTCTTGGGCCTATTATTTCCCTTTAGGTACCCATTTTAACTCCCCGTTACTCCTTCCGCTTCCGTTTTTTTAAATTTCTTTTTACCTTACCTTACCTTTCCTTACTTCTCACTCTTACTTCTTTATCTTTTTTTCCATTTCTTATCTTCTTTTCGCGCTCCCTTCCTGTCCCTTCTCTTTAACCACACCAATCATTTTTTCGTTTTTTCTCCCACTTTCTTCCCCTGTTTTGCTCTTTCCCGTCTTTTCCACTCTTCTCCCACTGCACCTTACGATTTACCTCCTATTTTTCCTCTTTCTTTGTATTTTTCTCTTTTTTTTTTGTTTTGTCATTTGTTTCTATTTCTCATTTTTTCCTTGTTTTGCCATTACGTGCTCCCTTTTCTTTTCCTTCCTTTTGATGAATACTATCTTTCTTCAGTACGTTATCTTCCTATATGTTTCTCTATCTTTATAATGTTACTTCTTTTATGTTTTCTATTAAACTTTTCCTGCTGATATTTTTCTTTTCCTTCTTCTCCAATCATATTTTAGTTTTCCATTGAGTTTCTCTTTCCTCGTCCCCTGTATTTCTCCTATTTTCTGGTTATTAGTTTCTTTCTCTCTTTTTTACTCACCTCTTTCTTCTTGGTATCTTCTCTGGCATCTCATTCTTCAGTTTTTTTTCCGCTTCATCTTCCTCTGGTTCAGCTATCTCTACTCGCGCACCTTCTGAATTTGATTTCCTATTTATTTCTTTCCGGTTCTCATTCTTCTTCTTCTTTCTTATTACTGACCATGTACTTATTTTTACTTTACTTTTTCTATTTCTAAACCCTTTCTTTTTCCCCTTTCTTATTCCCAAACCAATTCCTATTCTCATCTCTATTCCATCCGACAAAGACATTTCTCTCCCATTCTCTTCACATTTCTTATCCTTCCCTTTCTTACCTATTTTATTCAACCTCACCTCCCATTCCCTCTTTCCTTTTTCCTCTTCACCCCTTGCATCTCATTTCCATCCCTCCATATCACCTTCCATTCTACATTCACTTTACTTGCAATTTTTTTTCCTTTCTCTTTCCCAATCGCTTTTCTCTCTCATTCCATTTCCCTCTTCTTGTGTTTCCTTTTCCTTTGTTTTATTGCTCTTCCCTTCAACTTATCCGTTCCGTTCTCTTTGTTTTCCCTTGACGACTCGCTATTTTCCCACTAATTACCCTTTCCCCATCCTCTTCTTCGGCCTAATCTTTTCTTTCTTAGCGTCCATCGTCCATTCTTCAACGTTCTTTGCTTTCCGATCTTCTCGAAATCTTTTGCTTATCCAGTTGTGTTTGCTTTTAGTACCGAATTTCGCGACCGAAGGCCACCTTTCATAACATACTGGAACCTACCCACATTTCAGTGTGCCAGATACAAGCTCGGCTTCGACGAGCTGGCCATGAAGTACAACATCATCCAGAACAAGAACGACACATTCCGCGGTGACCGAATCGCTCTCCTTTACGATCCAGGACTATTCCCGGCGATCCTACCGACCGACGAGCTGAAGAACGGCGGCGTTCCCCAAGAGGGCGACCTGGCGAGACATCTTCGCGCTTTCGAGGAGGACATCGCTCGCCTGATTCCCGACGCGAACTTCGCAGGCTTGGGCATAATCGACTTTGAGGATTGGCGCCCGATTTATCGGCAGAACTTCGGCACCCTCGCGAAGTACAAGGATCTCTCCGAGAAGATCGAGCGGCAGAGGCACTGGTTTTGGTCCGATGCGCGAATTAAGGCCGAGGCGGCGAGGAGGTTTGAGGAGTCTGCGCGCGCGTTTATGGAGGGGACATTGAAGATGGCCCAGAGGTTGAGGCCGCGAGCCTCTTGGGGCTACTACGGATTTCCCCACTGTTTTAACAACGACATGGAGGAGAGGTGCGCCCCTAACGTTCAAAGTGAAAATGACAGGTGAGTTGTGTACGAGACCACCCGGAATCTATTTCCGCAAACTTTCAGAATAAAATGGTTGTTTGCGACAAGCGACACCCTCAACCCATCGCTGTACCTCAGACAAGCATTTTTCACGCCCACTCAGCGGGTGCAGTTTATCAAAGGACGAGTTCGGGAAGCTCAACGGATAGCCAAAACTCTGAATACGCAAAAGGAGCGCGCCATTATCCCATATTACACGGTGATACATCCGGATACGGATCGGTTCCTATCCGAGGTAGGTACAAGTAGAAATCAACGAAGAACTGCTCACGAATGTTACAGAGAGACGTGGTGAATTCAATTTCGACCTTGAGAGAGTTGCAAGTTGATGGCTTAATTGTTTGGGGTTCTAGTAAGCATGTAAATACGCAACAGAAGTGCGAAGACTTGTATACATTTATTGATACCGTTTTCGGTCCAGCCTTAAATAAATAGAACTAATAAGGGTGTCTTATTTGTACTACACCACATGAAACTGGCTGATTTCGTCTGCTACTGCCTTTTGGATTAGTTAATGCTCCAGTCCCGAGTGAGCAGCTTGTCCGAAGTAAAACAACCACAATGGATCTAGTCATTCTTTAGTTTCCGGTTCCCATTCTCCTCCTTGACCTCTTATCGTGGTCGCTGGCATATTCCCTTGTACCTCAAGAACGGATTGTCAGAAAAGGGTGGCGATTGAGACGTCTGCAAGAAATATATCCATTGGTGATGTCAAAACAAAAGCTATTTCGGTTTAAAAAAACCAACGCAACGTTGACGACTCGTTTGTATCTGAGTTCAACCCGTTTTGTAGTTACCAATCTCAATATTCTAGTATCTACCCTTCTGCTTGCGATCTCCGGCCTCCAATCTTCAGTTTTCAATTTCCAGAGTCCAGTCTTCAAGTTGTGGGCTCTGGTGTCAGTCTTCAGTTCCCTAGATTTCCACTTACGAATTTCAAGTTCTCTAACCGTCCTAATTTTCCGTCTCCAATCTCCAGTTTCATGTCTACGACTTCTCGTGCCTAATTTCCCGTTTCTATTCGCTAGCTTCCAACTTCGAGTTTCCGGTTTCCAGTCTCCTTATACTCCGACTTTTAGTCTTCAGTTTCTAAGGTATACAAGGTATATAAGGGTCTCCCTTTTTTCAATTCTAGGTTTTATTCTATATTTTCTATTATCAAAATCTCAAATTTCAATTTCATCTCGTCTGCGGTTGCCGGTTTTTCCTTTGTGTATCCGGTTTTCATTTTAAGTTCATTTTAAGTTTACAATTTTTCTTTTTCTAGTTTTCAGTGTCCGGTTTCCGATTAACGTCTCCCTATGTCCAGATTCCTTGTCTGTACTTTGTAGCCCCCATGATTTTCGCTTTCAGGCTTGTTTGTGATTAGCACTTTCCAACCATAGTTTACAACTTCTTGTTTCCCGTCTCTAGATAGATCCTTCAGATCGTTCAGATCCTTCAGACTCTTTAGATCTTTCAGACTTCGTGTTTCTGTGATTCAGATTGATCAGACTCTTGAGATTCTTCAGACTTTTCAGAATCTTCAGGCCCTTGAGACTATTCAGACTCTAGACACTTTTGAGACTCTTCGAACTCTTGAGACTATTACGCTCTTCAGGCTCTTGAAACTCGTTGAGACTATTCGGACTCTTGAGACTCTTCAGGCTCTTGGGACTATTCAGACTCTTCATACTCTTGAGACTATTCAGACTCCTCAGGATTCTTTAGATTCCTCACTCTTCAGACTCTTCAGGTTTTTCAGATCTTTCAGATCCTTCATGCTATTTAGATCCTTCAGACTTGTTAGATCTTTCAGACTCTTTAGATCCTTCAGACTATTCAGACTCGTCAGACTTCACGTTATTCAGATTCTTCAGATTCCCCAGAATCTTCAGGTCTTTCAGACTCTTCAGATCCTTCAGACTCCTCAGGTTATTCAGATCCTCCAAACTCTTTAGATCCTTCAGACTCTTTAGATCCTTCAGACTTTTTAGATCCTTCAGACTATTTAGATCCTTCAGACTCTTTATATACTTCAAATTCTTCAAATTCCTCAGACTCTTTAGATACTTCAGATTCCTCAGACTCTTCAGATTCTTCAGACCCTTCAGATCTCTCAGATTCTTCAGACCCTTGAGATCTTTCAGATCCTTCAGGTCTCTCAGATTCTTCAGACCCTTGAGATCTTTCAGATCCTTCTGGTCTTTCAGATCCTTCAGACTCTTTAGATCTTTCAGACTCTTTAGACCCTTCAAACTCTTTAGATCCTTCAGACTCTTTAAATCCTTTAAACTCTTCAGATTTTTCAGATGATTCTTCAGTTTCTTCAAATTCTTCGGATTCTTCAGTCAGATTCCTCAGACTATTCAGACTATTCACTCTTCAGACGCTCAGACCCTTCAGACTCCTCAGGATTCTTCAGATTCGTCAGACTCTTCAGGTCTCTCAGATTCTTCAGATCCTTCAGACTCTTTAGATCTTTCAGACTCTTCAGATTCCTCAGACTCGTCAGACTCTTCAGACCCTTCAGACTCCTCAGAATCTTCAGGTCTTTCAGATTCCTCAGATCCGTCAGATCCTCCAAACTCTTTAGATCCTTCAGACTCTTTAGATTCTTCAGACCCTTTAGATACTTCAGATTCCTCAGACCCTTCAGGTCTCTCAGATTCTTCAGATCCTTCAGACTCTTTAGATCCTTCAAACTCTTTATATTCTTCAGGCTTTTTAGATCCTTCAGACTATTTAGATCCTTCAGACTCTTTAGATACTTCAGTATCCTCAGACTCTTCAGAGTCTTCAGACTCTTCAGGTCTCTCAGATTCTTCAGATCCTTCAGACTCTTTAGATCCTTCAGACTCTTTAGATCCTTCAGACTCTTTAAATCCTTCAGATTCTCCAGTTTCTTCAGATTCTTCAGTCTTCAGATTCCCCAGATTCGTCAGACTATTCAGACGCTTCGGGCCCTTCAGGCTCCTCAGGATTCATCAGATTCCTCAGACTGTTCAGGTCTCTCAGATTCTTCAGATCCTTCAGATCTTTCAGATCCTTCAGACTCTTCAGACAGATGATTCTTCAAATTCTGCAGATTCTTCAGATTCCTCAGACTCCTCAGATTCCCCAGATTCCTCAGACTATTCAGACTCGTCAGACTATTCAGACTCTCCAGACGCTTCAGACCCTTCAGGATTCCTCAGATTCTTCAGATTCCTCAGACTCTTCAGGTCTCTTAGAGTCTTCAGACTCCTCAGAGCTTCTGGTCTTCAGGATTCTTCAGATTATTCATATTCTTCAGATTCTTCAAATTCTGTCAGATTTCTCAGATTCTTCAGATCCTTAAGAATCTTCAGACAGATCCATCAGATCCGTAAGATCCTTCAGGACCGCCAGAACTTTCGTTTCCTTCAGATCCTTTAGATTCCTCAGATTCTTCAGGTAGTTCCTCGTATTCAATATCTTTATTTTTTCAATCCTACCAGTTTTACTGTCTGTGTCTCAGTTTCTCGTTTTTCTCATCCAATTTTCCAGTATCCAATTCCTAGCTTCTGGTCTTCAGGTGCTAGGCTTCAGTATACAGTCTAGGTCCCTATTGTGTCCACTCTCCAGTTTCCAGATTCCACTTTCCCATCTCAAATTCCCTGTTTTCGAATTGCGGCTTCCCGTTTCCAGATTCCTGTTTCCGGTTACTAGTTTATAGTCTTTTGAATTGTCAAGTTCGTTTGAAATTCGTAATTTCCAGCATTGAGTTTCCATGTTCCTGTCGGGATTAAATGTCCATTCTCAAGTCCCTAGCATACCTTTTCCCAGTTTTCTACTTCAATTTATAATCTCCAGTTTCATTTTTTAGTCTCGAGTTTCCAGCTTCTTGACGTCGCCAATTTTGTGTCATCTATTTCCGCCCTTCAGCTACATATCATCCATCTAGGTTGCACCTTTCAATCTTTGCATGGTTCTTCTTGTCTGGTTTCCGGCTCCAGCCTCTAGATCTCAATTTCCTGTCTTCAGTTTCCTGTTTCCATTTTACGGTCTACGGTCTCTGGCTTCTCGTCTGCACAGTTGCTGATCTCTAGTTCTTAGTCTCTCAGTTTTTGGTTTACATGCTTTTCGGTCTTCGGTTTCAGCTTTCTATTTTCCAATCTCTAATTTTCAGTTTCCACACCCGGTTTCCAATATCACGACCTCCATTTCTCGTTTTTAGCTTATGGTATCGAATTTCCGGTCACAAATTTACAGTTTTCCAATCCGGTCTTCAATGTCCTTGTTCTGCCGTCCAGGTTCTATTTTTCAATCTCCAGTTTGCAGTTTCCAACGATCAAAAAGGATTCTTTTTAATCTCTCCTCACATTTTATGTTCTGTTGATACGTGAATTGTTACCAGGATCACAGATAAGTTTCGGACGTCTTATTTTCTCCTGGTTTTCTTTAAAAATGGAACAGGAGTGGAGAAATACTAGAAAATGCGGAGCGAAAACACAAAATGAGGAGGAATCTTTATTTCTGCATTAAGTTACATTAAAATGCCTATCCCTTGCTTCATTCCTTGACGGTGGCTAACACTACGGACTCAAACCCGACTAGGTAGATGGCGCTACCGTCAATGGTGCTCCTAAAAACATACATTTAACGAATCTGGAGTGGCAAACTAATTATAGCGTACTTTGGTATCTTTTCTGATTGCACACTTGGAACTTGGACCACGAACTTTGAAGCGATGTGGCTCAAATCGACACTTGCAAAGCTGCCCCCGACGTTTACAACTGCCACGTACGCTGGTTCATTTTCTAGCTCTCTGTAACTCGCTCAGTTAGCCTGGGTGGGCACCTCAAAGGCCTTACCTGATGATAACCAAGACGTTGTTCTGCAAGACGATTGTTCGCAATTTGCCAAGCTTCAGCGTCTCGGTCTGTCTCAACTTCACCAACTCCTGGTACACCCGGTAGTGGCTCTTGAGAGTGCTGGTGCGCTGAAGGGCGAGGTTAAGTGTTTTGTATTGCTCGCTGACCGGCAACCATGTCTTGTGCCCCTCGTTAAAGCCGGCGTTGGCGCTTCCGTCCCACTGGTAAGGGGTGCGTTCGAAATCTCTGCTGTTCTTGTACCAGTCCTCTTTGTTGCCGTTACATCCCTGCGGGTCCCACCCCTCCTCCCATGATACCTCTCCGTTTTCCATTCCGATCTCCTCCCCGTTGTAGGTGACGACCACCCCTGGCAAAAGCATCGCGATCATATTTAGCCCGTCGACGCGCCCCGGACCGTAACGCGTTGCAACCCTGTGCTGGTCGTGGTTTCCTAACTGAACACCAAATTAATTCGGTTTAAGGGGGTTGAACGAGTCTTACCACCCAGTTGGCTGTGTAGTGTTCGGGCATGTTGCGGAACCACTTATCGATCACCCCCTTGATATCCTTGGCGGTTGAGTCTCTATTGAGCTGAGTTATGAACCAGAAGTTGAACGAGAAATGCGCGCCATTATGAGTAGAGTTACCATAGTAACCGAAGAGCTTGTCCGCGTCGGCGTACGATTCGGTCATCATGACCCGGGTGTCGCCCCCGTTACGTTTCTGGTACTCGTCCAGCAAGATCCTCCACTGGTAAACCATGTCGTAGGTCTCCGGCTGATCGCTCGTGTACGCGTACTGATCCAGAGGACCGTTGGGGTAGTTCACATCTTCGAAGAGTGCGGTAATGATGTCCACCCTAAAGCCGTCAACGCCTAGGTCGAGCCAGTAGGTGAGCACCTTCTTCATCTCCTGCACCACCTTAGGGTTTCGGTAGTTGAGATCGGGCTGCGCCGACGCGAACTGGTGAAAGTACCACTGGTTCCTCTTCGTGCTCCAAGTCCAGGCGGGCCCGTGGAAGTAGCTGGTCTAATGGTTTGGTGTTAGTAGCTAGGTGCTGATCACGTGGCGACTTACCCAAGAGTTCGGGGGAGTGCCGGGCTCTCCGTCTTTCCACACGTAGAAGTCCTCAAAGCCCGGCTCGGAGTTCTCCGACTTTTTGAACCACTCGTGCTGGTCGCTGGAGTGATTCGGTACAAAGTCGAGTATTATTCGCAGGCCTGTTAAATGACGGCGTCAGACCGTGATCACCTGTAGCACTACGTACCCTTCGCTTTCGCCTTGCGGGTCAGCTCCATGAAGTCGCCCATGTCGCCGAACAGCGGATCCACCCCCGTAAAGTCGCTGATGTCGTACCCGAAGTCGACCTGAGGCGAGGGGTAGATTGGCGACAACCACAGCGCGGTGACGCCGGTCTCGACGAGATGGTCCAGCTTCTGTATTACACCCCGAAGGTCACCGGTACCGTCGTTGTCGCTATCCTGCAAACAAAACCACGTTACCATCTCACCTGGGCGATCCGGGGGGACGATACCTTAAAGGACCTCGGGTAGATCTGGTAGAACACCGCATTCTGCCACCAGTCTAACTCGGCGGGCGCGACGGTGCCCAAGGCGAGGAGTACCACGAGACTCTGCAGCAGAAACATCTTCAATGCGCAGAATTAACGTTTCCAACGCGCATTTATCCAGTTCATACGCCCCTTATCTCGCAATGGATGAGAGCCTCCCGCGATCTGATTAGATAACAGAAGTGACTAATGGAACTTTCCACGTTCAAACTGTATGCACTTGGTGCCAGTGAAAGAGGTAGCGATTAACTGTTTTGTTTGGAGTCAAGGTACAAAGTAATTGGATGTCCTCCCACAATAGCTCATTAAAATGGAATTATGCAATTTGCACCAGAAAAAAACTCATTGTTACCCCCATTTTTTCCTCTTACAATGACAGTATGACGTCAGATGCTTCAGCGATACCATCTGTAATCGCCAAGGACTCGTCGATAACGAAACAATTAAGCCTAGATCGGAGTTGGCATTTCGGACTCATTCCTTCCTCCCCTCGGTTTCTTCAGTGATAGAAAACACACCAGCTGAATATATACTAATGAACACGGTTTCAAACAAAATCCTACACTCTTTGGTTCTTCTGTGCGCCTGATATAACCATTTCTGGAGAAAATTTACTATTGGATGTAATACCTACGTGAAAAAACGTCGGTCCTGTGACCCCGATACTATATATTAAAGATGTTGCATCGGGAGAACCTAATGAAAAAGATGCCTGACAATAAACTATACAGTATACACCTTTTGGTCCTTCTATGATCCTGATCTAGCAATTTGCAGACAAAAAATGTATTGGAAAAAGATCAGTGTGTGATAAAGTGTCTGTTAATACCATGCGTTTTGTTAATTTTCCTGCATTCCTGTGATATCTATCTGTACGTTATCAAAGTAGTTGTATAAAGAAGACGAACTGACAATAAATCCTACACGTTCTTATTTTTGTGCGATCCTAATACAACGGCTTGCATCAGGAGTAATTTTTTAATTCACATGATCCCCCAGACGGTTTATCAGGTGAACATATAGCCCAAAAAAGGTATTTATTTATTTAAATAATTTGAGCTGCCAACGGGTCATCTGACGGTATACTCTACGCCGTCATCGTCTTTCTATGATCCTGATACAATCATTTTTGAATATAATACACGTGATTAAATGTCTCTCAGCAAATCGTACACTTTAGTACTGCAACCTCGATTTAATCAAGAAATCACTTCTTGATTAACCTGGCACCATCACGGTGCCAGGAGAACACGATAGAGAAGAAGGCGGTTAACAATATATCTTACTATCTCCCTCTGTGATCTTACTACGATTATTTCTATACAAAAAATTGTATTAGATGGAAATAAAATGTCCGTCAATAACTCCTACATCTTCTACCCTTTCTGTGATCCCGATACGACTTAAAACTGATTGCATCAGGAGAACACAATGGTCTGACAAAATATCTTGCAGTTTCTTGACCTTCTGTGATCCTGATACACCTATGTCGAAGCAAAAAATTGGTATTGAAAGACGGAAAGTCGTTTAACGGTTTTTGAAAATCACTGACCGTCAGTAACTCCTACATCTTCAACCCAATCTGTGATCCCGATACGATTTAAAACTGATTGCATCAGGAGAACATAATGGTATGACAAGAAATCTTGCAGTTTCTTGACCTTCTGTGATCCTGATGCACCTATGTCGAAGCAAAAAATTGGTATTGAAAGACGGAAAATCGTTTAAGGCTTTTTGGAAATCACTGACCGTCAGTAACTCCTATATCTTCAACCCATTCTGTGATCCCGATACGATTTAAAACTGATTGCATCAGGAGAACATAATGGTCTGACAAGAAATCTTGCGGTTTCTTGACCTTCTGTGATCCTGATACACCTATGTCGAAGCAAAAAATTGGCATTGAAAGACGGAGAGTCGCTTAACGGTTTTTGAAAATCACTGACCGTCAGTAACTCCTATATCTTCAACCCATTCTGTGATCCCGATACGATTTAAAACTGATTGCATCAGGAGAACATAATGGTCTGACAAGAAATCTTGCGGTTTCTTGACCTTCTGTGATCCTGATACACCTATGTCGAAGCAAAAAATTGGTATTGAAAGACGGAAAGTCGTTTAACGGTTTTTGAAAATCACTGACCGTCAGTAACTCCTATATCTTCAACCCATTCTGTGATCCCGATACGATTTAAAGCTGATTGCATCAGGAGAACATAATGGTCTGACAAGAAATCTTGCAGTTTCTTGACCTTCTGTGATCCTGATACACCTATGTCGAAGCAAAAAATTGGTATTGAAAGACGGAAAGTCGTTTAACGGTTTTTGAAAATCACTGACCGTCAGTAACTCCTACATCTTCAACCCATTCTGTGATCCCGATACGATTTAAAAATGATTGCATCAGGAGAACATAATGGTCTGACAAGAAATCTTGCAGTTTCTTGACCTTCTGTGATCCTGATACACCTATGTCGAAGCAGAAAATTGGTATTGAAAGACGGAAAGTCGTTTAACGGTTTTTGAAAATCACTGACCGTCAGTAACTCCTATATCTTCAACCCATTCTGTGATCCCGATACGATTTAAAGCTGATTGCATCAGGAGAACATAATGGTCTGACAAGAAATCTTGCAGTTTCTTGACTTTCTGTGATCCTGATACACCTATGTCGAAGCAAAAAATTGTTATTGAAACACGGAAAGTCGTTTAACGGTTTTTGAAAATCACTGACCGTCAGTAACTCCTATATCTTCAACCCATTCTGTGATCCCGATACGATTTAAAAATGATTGCATCAGGAGAACATAATGATCTGACAAGAAATCTTTCACTTTCTTGACCTTCTGTGATCCTGATACACCTATGTCGAAGCAAAAAGTAGGTATTGAAAGACGGAAAGTCGTTTAACGGTTTTTGAAAATCACTAACCGTCAGTAACTTCTATATCTTCAACCCATTCTGTAATCCCGATACGATTTAAAACTGGTTGCATCAGGAGAACATAATGGTCTGACAAGAAATCTTGCAGTTTCTTGACCTTCTGTGATCCTAATACACCTATGTCGAAGCAAAACATTGGTATTGAAAGACGGATAGTCGTTTAACGGTTTTTGAGAATTTCTGAACGTCAGTAACTCCTCCAACTTCTACCCTTTCTGTGATCCCGATACGATTTAAAAATGATTGCATCAGGAGAACATAATGGTCTGACAAGAAATCTTGCAGTATCTTAACCTTCTGTGATCCTGATACACCTATGTCGAAGCAAAAAATTGGTATGGAAAGACGGAAAGTCGTTTAACGGTTTTTGAAAATCTCTGACCGTCAGTAACTCCTATATCTTCAACCCATTCTGTGATCCCGATACGATTTAAAACTGATTGCACCAGGAGAACATAATGGTCCGACAAGAAATCTTGCAGTTTATTGAGCTTCTGCGATCCTGATACACCTATGTCGAAGCAAAAAATGGGTATTGAAAGACGGAAAGTCGTTTAACGGTTTTTGAAAATCACTGACCGTCAGTAACTCCTAAATCGTCAACCCATTCTGTGATCCCGATACGATTTAGAACTGACTGCATCAGGAGAACATGGTGGTTTGAAAAGAAATCTTGCAGTTTCTTCTGTGATCCTGATACACCTATGTCGAAGCAAAAAATTGGTATTGAAAGACGGAAAGTCGTTTAACGGTTTTTGAAAATCGCTGACCGTCAGTAACTCCTATATCTTCAACCCATTCTGTGATCCCGATACGATTTAAAACTGATTGCATCAGGAGAACATAATGGTCCGACAAGAAATCTTGCAGTTTCTTGACCTTCTGTGATCCTGATACACATATGTCGAAGCAAAAAATTGGTATTGAAAGACGGAAAGTCGTTTAACGGTTTTTGAAAATCACTGACCGTCAGTAGCTCCTACATCTTCAACCCAACCTGTGATCCCGATACGATTTAAAACTGATTGCATCAAGAGAACATAATGGTATGACAAGAAATCTTGCAGTTTCTTGACCTTCTGTGATCCTGATGCACCTATGTCGAAGCAAAAAATTGGTATTGAAAGACGGAAAGTCGTTTAACGGTTTTTGAAATCACTGACCGTCAGTAACTCCTAATCTTCAACCCATTCTGTGATCCCGATACGATTTAAAAATGATTGCATCAGGAGAACATAATGGTCTGACAAGAAATCTTGCAGTATCTTAACCTTCTGTGATCCTGATACACCTATGTCGAAGCAAAAAATTGGTATTGAAAGACGGAAAGTCGTTTAACGGTTTTTGAAAATCACTGACCGTCAGTAACTCCTAAATCGTCAACCCATTCTGTGATCCCGATACGATTTAGAACTGACTGCATCAGGAGAACATGGTGGTTTGAAAAGAAATCTTGCAGTTTCTTCTGTGATCCTGATACACCTATGTCGAAGCAAAACATTGGTATTGAAAGACGGATAGTCGTTTAACGGTTTTTGAGAATTTCTGAACGTCAGTAACTCCTCCAACTTCTACCCTTTCTGTGATCCCGATACGATTTAAAAATGATTGCATCAGGAGAACATAATGGTCTGACAAGAAATCTTGCAGTATCTTAACCTTCTGTGATCCTGATACACCTATGTCGAAGCAAAAAATTGGTATGGAAAGACGGAAAGTCGTTTAACGGTTTTTGAAAATCTCTGACCGTCAGTAACTCCTATATCTTCAACCCATTCTGTGATCCCGATACGATTTAAAACTGATTGCACCAGGAGAACATAATGGTCCGACAAGAAATCTTGCAGTTTATTGAGCTTCTGCGATCCTGATACACCTATGTCGAAGCAAAAAATGGGTATTGAAAGACGGAAAGTCGTTTAACGGTTTTTGAAAATCACTGACCGTCAGTAACTCCTAAATCGTCAACCCATTCTGTGATCCCGATACGATTTAGAACTGACTGCATCAGGAGAACATGGTGGTTTGAAAAGAAATCTTGCAGTTTCTTCTGTGATCCTGATACACCTATGTCGAAGCAAAAAATTGGTATTGAAAGACGGAAAGTCGTTTAACGGTTTTTGAAAATCACTGACCGTCAGTAACTCCTATATCTTCAACCCATTCTGTGATCCCGATACGATTTAAAACTGATTGCATCAGGAGAACATAATGGTCCGACAAGAAATCTTGCAGTTTCTTGACCTTCTGTGATCCTGATACACCTATGTCGAAGCAAAAAATTGGTATTGAAACACGGAAAGTCGTTTAACGGTTTTTGAAAATCACTGACCGTCAGTAACTCCTATATCTTCAACCCATTCTGTGATCCCGATACGATTTAAAACTGATGGAATCAGGAGAACATAATGGTCTGACAAGAAATCTGGCAGTTTCTTGACCTTCTGTGATCCTGATACACATGTCGAAGCAAAAAATTGGTATTTAAAGACGGAAAGTCGTTTAACGGTTTTTGAAAATCACTGGCCGTCAGTAACTCCTACATCTTCAACCCATTCTGTGATCCAGATACGATTTAAAACTGATTGCATCAGGAGAACATAATGGTTTGACAAGAAATCTTGCAGTTTCTTGACCTTCTGTGATCCTGATACACCTATGTCGAAGCAAAAAATTGGTATTGAGACGGAAAGTCGTTTAACGGTTTTTGAAAATCACCGACCGTCAGCAACTCCTACATCTTCAACCCATTCTGTGATCCCGATACGATTTAAAAATGATTGCATCAGGTGAACATAATGGTCTGACGAGAAATCTTGCAGTTTCTTGACCTTCTGTGATCCTGATACACCTATGTCGAAGCAGAAAATTGGTATTGAAAGACGGAGAGTCGCTTAACGGTTTTTGAAAATCACTGACCGTCAGTAACTCCTATATCTTCAACCCATTCTGTGATCCCGATACGATTTAAAGCTGATTGCATCAGGAGAACATAATGGTCTGACAAGAAATCTTGCAGTTTCTTGACTTTCTGTGATCCTGATACACCTATGTCGAAGCAAAAAATTGTTATTGAAACACGGAAAGTCGTTTAACGGTTTTTGAAAATCACTGACCGTCAGTAACTCCTATATCTTCAACCCATTCTGTGATCCCGATACGATTTAAAAATGATTGCATCAGGAGAACATAATGATCTGACAAGAAATCTTTCACTTTCTTGACCTTCTGTGATCCTGATACACCTATGTCGAAGCAAAAAGTAGGTATTGAAAGACGGAAAGTCGTTTAACGGTTTTTGAAAATCACTAACCGTCAGTAACTTCTATATCTTCAACCCATTCTGTAATCCCGATACGATTTAAAACTGGTTGCATCAGGAGAACATAATGGTCTGACAAGAAATCTTGCAGTTTCTTGACCTTCTGTGATCCTAATACACCTATGTCGAAGCAAAACATTGGTATTGAAAGACGGATAGTCGTTTAACGGTTTTTGAGAATTTCTGAACGTCAGTAACTCCTCCAACTTCTACCCTTTCTGTGATCCCGATACGATTTAAAAATGATTGCATCAGGAGAACATAATGGTCTGACAAGAAATCTTGCAGTATCTTAACCTTCTGTGATCCTGATACACCTATGTCGAAGCAAAAAATTGGTATGGAAAGACGGAAAGTCGTTTAACGGTTTTTGAAAATCTCTGACCGTCAGTAACTCCTATATCTTCAACCCATTCTGTGATCCCGATACGATTTAAAACTGATTGCACCAGGAGAACATAATGGTCCGACAAGAAATCTTGCAGTTTATTGAGCTTCTGCGATCCTGATACACCTATGTCGAAGCAAAAAATGGGTATTGAAAGACGGAAAGTCGTTTAACGGTTTTTGAAAATCACTGACCGTCAGTAACTCCTAAATCGTCAACCCATTCTGTGATCCCGATACGATTTAGAACTGACTGCATCAGGAGAACATGGTGGTTTGAAAAGAAATCTTGCAGTTTCTTCTGTGATCCTGATACACCTATGTCGAAGCAAAAAATTGGTATTGAAAGACGGAAAGTCGTTTAACGGTTTTTGAAAATCACTGACCGTCAGTAACTTCTATATCTTCAACCCATTCTGTGATCCCGATACGATTTAAAACTGATTGCATCAGGAGAACTTAATGGTCCGACAAGAAATCTTGCAGTTTCTTGACCTTCTGTGATCCTGATACACATATGTCGAAGTAAAAAATTTTTATTGAAAGACGGAAAGTCGTTTAACGGTTTTTGAAAATCACTGACCGTCAGTAGCTCCTACATCTTCAACCCAACCTGTGATCCCGATACGATTTAAAACTGATTGCATCAAGAGAACATAATGGTATGACAAGAAATCTTGCAGTTTCTTGACCTTCTGTGATCCTGATGCACCTATGTCGAAGCAAAAAATTGGTATTGAAAGACGGAAAATCGTTTAAGGCTTTTTGGAAATCACTGACCGTCAGTAACTCCTATATCTTCAACCCATTCTGTGATCCCGATACGATTTAAAACTGATTGCATCAGGAGAACATAATGGTCTAACAAGAAATCTTGCAGTTTCTTGACCTTCTGTGATCCTGATACACCTATGTCGAAGCAAAACATCGGTATTGAAAGACGAAAAGTCGTTTAAGGGTTTCTTTAATAGGGTCTCTAAGAGATTCCGGGAGAATCCAAAGGGTCCAGTTATGAGCGGAATGAGCGTTTCGAGTGTGTTTACAGTGTTGCCGCTTTAGAAATGAGTGGCCTGGCTGTGACTCTTGTGCTGTCACATTGGTCTACTGCAACGGTAATTTAGACATTACAGAAATGGAAGGGAATCCCTTTGGAAGTCATTTAAATATCAAAATCAATTTAAAAAACTTTTGCCGCGGTTGCCTCCGCGACGAAAATGACCTAAAACGCGTCTCGAGCCCCAGGGAACGTCTCTGCGAAATGTTCGTTTCACTTAGCGGCATCGAAATTGAGGTTAGTTTTCTCTACTCACAATCGCTACTAATCCTGGTTTCCTCGCAGATCAACGAAGACGGCCTCCCTTTCAGCTTCTGCCAGTCGTGCGAGGAGAGGCTGATCAACTCGTACAACTTTCGCAAGCAGTGCCTCGACTCGCACAGGTCCCTCACCGACTTCTACGAGAAATCGACAGAGGAAGAAGCCGTCGAGGCGCCCGCCGCAAAAATTGAAGAAGTTTGGCTGACCAGGCCACGTCTATCTCGATTCGATTGCGACGAGGTGAGCGATGCGATCGAGAATGCGAGGAGGGACTTTTACACTAGCACCACCTGCGTCCGGTGCGGATTTACCAGCAGCAACTCACGAGCCTTGTCAGTGCACGTGACGCACGTCCATAAGTATTGCTCCGACCGCAACGACTCGCCTGATCGGTCGGTTTTAGGGACTTGAAGGATCGATGGTGTTCCAAATGCAACGAGGAGTGTGACGATTTAGAGGAACACGTACGCACGCATTCCTCCCCGTCCTGTCGGTTTTGCAGTAAGCCGTTTCAAAGTATCGGGCGTCTCGTCGAGCATTTGCACTGTCATGCCGGTCTGTGTGTTACGGTTTCGCATCGAAAATAACTGGAAAGTTGCAGACACCCGGCCAATTCCGTGTACTTCTTGTGATAAATCGTTTGTATCTCATCGGCATTTAAAGATACATCTGAGGACGCATACGCAAGAAAAGCCCAAGAAGTTTGGGTTACGGGAACATCAGAAGCAGCATGAGTTAGACCCGTACGTATGGTTTTTGCGTGACCATCCTGTATATGTAAGCTCTTCATTTGCATGAATTGCAGTGGTTTACTTTTTGTAGCACCCTGTATAATACAATTTACATTCTGAAACAAAAGGATATTCCTTGGTTTTATTACGGTTATATTTTTACTTATGTGACCACCCTGTACACATTATATCAACATATGACAGATTTGTACCGAACACCCTGTATGCTAATGCAAACGTATATGTTGAAGGAGGATGAAAAAGATTTGTATAACACCTTGTATTATATACTGCGCGGTTTGTTTTTTTTGCTCGCCCTGTATATATTAACTTTTAACTTATTTCCAAAATGGCGGCACATTTTGTAAACCATTAAAAAAATATGTCCTATGCATTTTTCTAAAATGTAGCTACTCTCTAGGTATTATATACAAGGTGTTTCATGCCGAATGTCGGCTATCTAGGTAGGTTATATCTCAAAAGGAGATCTTGCAATATTTTGAAAATTTGACAGTTGATAAGAGGATATCAAAATATTTTCAAGATGGTGGCGCGTCTGGATATATCAGTTATGTGAAATAGAACATTATTTCATCTTTAGATTCTAGGTGAAATTTAGCCGTTTTTAACATTTTAATTTTTGTCAAAGGTGATGTTTGTAGATTTTCAAATTTATTTTGGAATTTTTCCGAACCCGCATGCACACAATTAAAATTTTGTAGAATTCGTATAGACTTCGAGAATTTTTTTAGAATTTTTCCGCAATTTTTTTAGAATTTGTGGTATTTTTTTCCGAACGCACATGCGATTTTTAGAATTTTTGTTTAACTTTTCTTGAATTTTGAATTTTTTAGAATTTATATAGAATTTTTAAAATGTTTTAAAGAATTATTTTCCTAACGAACATGCGCACACAATTATAATTTTATACGATTGGGAACTTTTTCGAATTTCTATAATTATTTAGAATTTCTTCCGAGCTCACATGCACACTTTTTTTACATTTTCTAGAATTTTTTAGAATTCGTTTAGAATTTTCTACAATTTTTTTCGGACCGAACATGCACACTTTTTTTGTTTATTTCAAAAATACAATGTGGCAAATTTTGTGGATTTTTTTAGTTTTTTAGAATTTTAGTGTACACACAATTTTCTTTCCCCCAACCGAAAATCCCTGTAGAATTGGGTGTATACTAGTATCTTGTGGAATTTCCTAGAATTTGTTTTAATTTTTCTAGAATAGGCTAGAATTTTTTAGATGGTTCAGAATTTTTTCCGAACGCATATGCACACTATTTTTTATAGAATTCTCAGATTTTTCTAGAATTTTGTAGTTTTGTAGAATTTTTTTTTAATTTGACAAAATTTGAAGTGATTTATATACCGAGGGAAAATCCCTGTAGAATTTGGGTGTATACTAGTATCTTGTAGAATTTCCTAGAATTTTTAAAACTTTCTAGAACCTTCTAGATTTTTTTCGAACTTGAATTCTTGAATCTGTTTAGAATTTTCTAAATTTTTTTCCGAACACCCATGCACACATTTTGAGAATTTTCTAGAATTTGTTTAGCTTTGTAGATTTTTTTAGAACTTTGAATTTTTTTAGAATTGTTTAGAATTTTCTAGAATTTTTTTTCTGAACGCACATGCACACAATTTTTTATACCTACGATTTTAGGAATTTTCTAGAATTTTTTTAGAACTTCATAGAATTTCTTTAGAACGTTACTTGAATTCTTTAATTTGTTTAGAATCTGGTTAGAATTTTTTTTACGAACGCACATGCACACAATTTTTTAGACGATTTTGAAAATTTTCTAGAATTTTTTTAGAATTTCCTAGAATTTCTTTAGAACTTTACTGGAATTCTCGAATTTTTTTAGAATGTTTGGAATCTTCTAGAATTTTTTACCGAATGCGCATGCACACAATTTTTTCTACGATTTTTGGGCTATTGAGTTTTTTAAATTTTATAGAATATTTTTAGAATTTTCTGCAATATTTTAAGTATTTTAGAATTTTTTTAGAGTTGTCTACTTTTCTTGAATTCTTTTAGAATCTGTTTAGAATTTCCTAGAATTTTCTCCGAACGCACATGCACACAATTTTTTATGGAATTTTCAAAATTTTTGAGAATTTTTTGAGTTTTGTAGAATTTTTTTGAAGTGGTGTACCCTGAGGGAAAATTACTGTAGAATTTGGCTGTATACCAGTATCTTGTAGAATTTTCTAGAATTTTTTTGTAGAATTTTCTAGAATTTTTTTCCGAACTCACATGCACACAATTTTTTATACGATTTTTGAAATTTTCTAGAATTTTTTAGAATTGTGGTGTACACAATATTTCAAGTTGTTTACACTGATGAAAATCATTGTAGAATTTTGGTGCACACTAGAATTTTCTGGAAGTTTTTTTTAGAATTTTCTGGAATTTTTTAGTTATTTTAGAATTTTCTAAATTTTTTTATTAGAATTTTCTGGAACTGTTTAGAACGGTCTAAAATTTTTTAGATATTTTAGGATTTTCTAAATTTTTTTTAGAACTTCTTGAATTCTTGAATTTTTTGTGAATCTGGAATTTTCTTGAATTTTTTACCGAACTCATTTTTAGATTTTTTTATTGAGTTTCTTTAGAATTATTAGAACATTTTTACGATTTTCTAAGATTTTTTAGCTATTTTAGAATTCTTATAGAATTTTCTAGAATTTGTTCAGAACTTTTCTTGAATTCTTTTAGAATCTGTTGACAATATCCTAGAATTCTTTCCGTGCGCTCATGCACGCAATTTTTTGAGCACTTTTTTAAACGATTTTTAGAATTCTTGTAGAATTTCAGTGTATACTACTATCTTGTCGAATTTCCTAGGATTTTTTAAAATCTTTCTAGAACTTTGTAGAATTTTTGAGAATTTTTTGAGAATTTACTACAATTTTTTCAGAACTATTCTTGAATTCCTGAATTTTTTTAATCTGTTTAAAATTTTCTAGAATTTTTTTCCGAACTCATATGCACACAATTTTTTATACGATTTTTGGAATTTTCCAGAATTTTTTAGAATTTTGGTGTACACAATATTTCAAGTTGTTTACACTAATGAAAATCATTGTAGAATTTCGGTGCATACTAGAATCTTTTAGAACGTCTTGGCAATTTTTCTAGAATTTTCTGGAAGTTTTGTTTAGAATTTTCTGAAACTTTTTAGAACTGTCTAGATTTTTTTAAATGTTTTAGAATTTTCGAAATTTTTTTATTAGAATTTTCTAGAATTTTCTGGAACTTTTTAGAAGGGTATAGAATTTTTTGGATATTTTAGAATTTTCTAAATTTTTTTGAGAACTTTTCTTGTATTCTTGAATTTTTTGTGAATCTGGAATTTTCTTGAATTTTTTACAGAACTCATTTTTAGATTTTTTATTGAGTTTCTTTAGAATTATTAGAACATTTTTACGATTTTCTAAGATTTTTTAGCTATTTTAGAATTCTTATAGAATTTTCTAGAATTTGTTTAGAACTTTTCTTGAATTCTTTTAGAATCTGTTGACAATTTCCTAGAATTCTTTCCGTGCGCACATGCACGCAATTTTTTGAGCACTTTTTTAAACGATTTTTAGAATTCATGTAGAATTTCAATGTATACTACTATCTTGTCGAATTTCCTAGGATTTTTTAAAATCTTTCTAGAACTCTCTAGAATTTTTTAGAATTTTTTGTGAATTTACTGCAATTTTTTCAGAACTATTCTTGAATTCCTGAATTTTTTTAATCTGTTTAAAATTTTCTAGAATTTTTTTCGGAACTCACATGTACACAATTTTTTATACGATTTTTGTAATTTTCTAGAATTTTTTAGAAATTTGGTGTACACAATATTTCAAGTTGTTTACACTCATGAAAATCATTGTAGAATTTCGGTGCATACTAGAATCTTTTAGAACGTCCTGGCAATTTTTCTAGAATTTTTTGGAAGTTTTTTTTAGAATTTACTCAAACTTTTTAGAACTGTCTAGATTGTTTAAATGTTTTAGAATTTTCGAAATTTTTTGATTAGAATTTTCTAGAATTTTCTGGAACTTTTTAGAACGGTATAGAACATTTTTACGATTTTCTAACATTTTTTAGGTATTTTAGAATTCCTATAGAATTTTCTACAATTTTTTTAGAACTATTCTTGGATTCCTGATTTTTTAAAAATCTGTTTATAATTTTTTAAACGATATTCAGAATTTTCTAGAATTTTTAGTTTAGTGTAATTTTTTTTAATTTCAGTGTACCTACACAAAATTTGTGTGGTTTACGCTAGGTAGAAGTTGGGTGTATACTACTATTTTGTAAAATGTTTAAAGATTTTTCTAGAATTTTTTTAGAACTTTTCTTGAATTTTTGAATTTTTTTTAAATTTTTTCCGACCTTGCCAAACAGTTTCATTCAAACATTTACAAACAATCCCACCATTTTTAAAATACGACTCCTCATATTCAATATGTGCAACGTAAAACACTTTTTAAACACCCTGTATATGCAAAAATGGCACATGAAATCAAACACAACATCGCCAAACTTGTTTGAAACACCCTGTCTACTGTTTTTTTAATTTCTTTTAAATACGCCCCGTGTATATGAAAAATATGACGTGTTGATATATGAAGGAATTGAATTGATAGTCTTAGTTTATTCTATTATACAGCTGGTTCCGTACGTTCTGTGATCACTCTGTATATATGAAAATTTGATACTACAAATGTGCAGTCTTATTGTAACTTTTTGAATATTCACATTGCTAAACACCCTGTATACTTCATACTGAGCTTATGTATGTATGTATTTACAGTGTATGCAAACAGGAGGAGACTTTGCAGAACGACCACCCAGCTCGTCCTCCCGACCATACGCTGTGTACAGTATGCGGCAAGCAGTCCAAGTGAGTGTTAGCGCGAGACTCGACATCAGTATATCGCCTGTACCGTTTGCAGATCCCCGTATAAACTGAAAGTGCACATGCGCATGCACACCGGCGAGACGCCGTACAAGTGCGGCTTTTGCGCGCGAAATTTCGCGACTCGCTACCAGGTGGTCGTCCACGAGCGCACGCACACCGGCGAACGACCGCACGTGTGCCACGTCTGCGGCAAGAGCTTCACGCAGTCGAGCGTTCTGAATACTCACATGCGGCAGCACACCGGTCGACCGGTCGTGTGCAAAATTTGCGATCAGCGATTCTGCCGACCGGCCGAACTTCAGCTGCACCTGCGCAAGCATACAGGTAAAATTCGCGTCGCGATTACGCCCTAACTGTTTTGTCCTAGGCGAAAAGCCGTACGTGTGCAGCGAGTGTGGGCGCTCCTTTATACAGCGCAGCCATTTGGTTGAGCACAACAAGACCCACAGCGACCTGCGGCCGTATCAGTGCGCTCACTGCGGCAAGGGCTTTAAGCAGCGTTCGTCGTTAAAATCGCACCTTCGAATCCATTCGGGCGAAAAACCCTTCAAGTGCGCACAGTGCCCGTATGCGTGTCGACAAAGTAGCCATTTAACGCAGCACATGAAGATACACGAAGAGAGAAAGATAGAAGAGACGTTTGTGTGTTCGGTCTGTTTTTTGGCGTTTAGCGAACAATCTCAGCTCGTCTCGCATTCGGCAACCGCGCACGCGCTCCACGCTTCATCGTAGGGTTATTGTATTTTTAAAGAATAAAGTATGAAGTATCTTTCTTGTTTTTTACTGGGTAAAACACTATTTAAAAAAAAAAGAAGTTTGGGTGACGAGATGAGTGATAAGTTTGTCAATGAATTTTACACCTTTGCGTTTCTGTGATCCTGATCTGACTATTAAAAGACAAATTTCTATCAGGAGATACCGTTTCAAAAATTTACACATATACATATACCGCTTCATAGCGAACGTGAATAAAAATATGTTCCGACTAAGAGCGATAGCTACGTGTGCATTTTGATAAGAACGCAAGCGGTTTTTGAGATAAACTTTTGCCTCCCTTATTTTGAGGGAAAAAAGAGCGTTACTGCTATTTTTGAATTGCGTCGTTAAGAAGCGGTAATTGAAATCAGTTTGTTGGCAAAGTGTGAGTTACTTGCAAGCTTAATTTTATGGTAAAATCGAAGCGTCTCAATTTTGCAGGAAGCCCGTTTATTTACGAGTGAGAAAATTTACTCGAAGAAACATTTTCGAGTAGAAGAAACACTTGGCAAACAAAAACGAGATAAAGCTGCCTTAGCAAGCCAAAATAAAACGACGATATTCCGCTTACATTTTTGACGTTAACTTGAAATTGAAAAACAGCAATTATTTTAAAATTTGAACATTATTTTTTGAAATGGGATCATCGCGGGTGGGGTACGTGGGCTCTTGTTTTTAATGGGATCAGTATCCCTCTTTTGTTTTTTTTAAATTGGGATCATTGAGATGGATGGGATCTTTGACCCCTGCTCTTTTAATTTTCTTTAATGTTGTCCCCTCGTATGGTTTTTTTGAAATGGGATCATTGGGATGAGTGGGATCTTTGTCCTCTGATCTTTGGTTTTTAAAAAGGATCTTTGTCCTCTGCTGTTTATTTTTTTGGGATCATTGTCCCCTCGTTTGGGTTTTTTTGAAATGGGATCATTGGGATGAGTCACTTTGACTTTTTTTGTCGAAATTGGTTTCCAGTCCATAACTTTTGATTGAGAGGTCTAATTGAAAAAGTATGAATCGTTTTGGATTCTACGCACCAAATTTAATAAGAAAAAGTGTTTTCCCGAGAAATTTTGGTGCAGTCGATTTTTGGCAAAAAAGGAAGGTTATACACTGCCTTTTTTAGAGGCCTGAAAAAAAAATTGTCTGAGATCGACCGGGAAAAAACTTTTTCTTATAGATTTGTCCCTGTAGAATCCATAATTTCCAACAGTTCCAAGATTGGACTACTAGATCAAAAGTTACAGCCCTTTGATGAGTGGGATCTTTGTCTCCTGATTTTTGGTTTTTTAATGAGATCATGTCTCCTGCTCTTATTTTTTTTTAACGGAATTATTAGGATTGATGGGATCTTTGTCACCTGCTGATTTGGTTTTAAAAATGGGACCATAAACCCCTGCTTTTTTTGTTTTTTTCTTTCTGGAGTGGATTCATTTAGGTGTTTTTGTTTTGTTTTGTTTTTTTTAATTGGAGCATAGTCGCCTGCTCTTGGTTATTTTAAATGCAATCATTTGGATGGGTAGAATCTTTTTTCCTCGCTCTTTTGTTTTTTTTTTAATGAGATAATTGACCCCTCTCTTTTGTTTATTTTAAATTGAGATGGGCTGGATCGTTGTCCCCTGCTCTTTTAGTTTTTAATGGGATCATGTTGTCCCCTCTTTTGGTTTTTTTTTAAATGGGATCATTGGAATGGATGGGATCGTGTTGTACCCTGATCTTTGGGTTGGGATATCACTGTCTCCGCTTTTGTTTTTTTAAATGGGAACATTGGGTTGGGTGGTATCTTTATCCCCTGCTCTTTTGGTTTTTTGATGGGATCATATTGTCGTCCTCTGATCTTTTGTTTTTTTTTTGAAATGGGATAATTGTAATGGGCCGTGAATCTTTGTCCCCTACCCCTTTGTTTTTTAATGGGATCATTGTCTGTGTTTTAAATGTTATTATTCGGATGAGAGGGGCCTTTGTCACCTGCTTTGTGGGTTTTTTTTAATGAGGCCATACCCGTCTCCTTTTTTGTTTTTTTTTTGATATGGGATTATTGGGATGGGAAAGAACTTTGTCCCCTGCTCATTTGGTTTTTTGAATGGGCACGTTTGGATGGGTGGAATCTTGGTCCCCTGCTCTTCTGGTTCTTTAATGGGATCACTGATTGGTATCTCTTTCGCCTGATCTTTGATTTTTTTAATGGGATCACTGTCCTCTCCTTGTTTAATGCAATGATTGGGATTGGTGTGATCGTTGTCCCCTGCTCTTTGGGTTTTTGAAAATGGGATCATTGAGATGGGTGGAAAATTCGTTCCCTGCCCTTTTTGTTGTTTTTCATGGGATCATTGTCTCCTCGTTTGTTTTTTTTAATGCAATCATTGGGATGGGTGTGATCCTTGCCCCCTGCTTTTTGGTTTTTTAATAGAACAATTGTCCCCTGCTCTTTAGGTTTGGTTTTAATGGGATCACTGTCTCCTCTTTTGGTTTTTTCAAAACTGGTATGATGGGGATAAGTAGAAGCTTTGTCCCCGACTTTTGATTTTTTTATTGTGATCATTGCCTCCTCCTTATGGTTTTTGTCACCCGCACGTCAGTAAGGGAGGTATTGCATTGGGGTAAAAAGTGATCCCCTCCCCCCACATGGTGTCTTTTTCCACTGCTCTTTTGGATTTTTAATGGGAGCACTGTATCCTCTTGTTTTTTTGAAATGGTACCATTGGGGTGAGTGGGATCGTTGTCCCCTGCTTCTTTGGTTTTTAAAAAATGAAATCATTGGGATGGGTGGGATCTTTGCTCTGGCCTGCTCTCATTCACCCCTCTTTTGGGTTTTTTTAAAAAATGGGATCATTGGGATGGCTGGAATCTGTGTTCCCTGCTCTTTTTTGTTTTCTGATGGGATCATTGTCTCCTCTTTTGAATTTTTTTGTATGGGATCATTGGTATGAATGGGGTGTTTGTGCCCTGCTCTTTTGGATTTTTAAATGAGATCATTGTGCCCCGCCATTTTGTTTTTTAAATTGTATCTTTGGTATGGGTGGGATCTTTGTCTCCTGCTCTGTTTTTTTAAAAATGAAGTTTGGGTTTTTTTGAAATGGGATTATTGGGATGGGCAAACATCCCAATCATCCCTTTTGTTTTTTTTTTGAAAATGGGTGGAGTCTTTGCCCCGGCCGGTTTTTTAATGTTTTTTTAATGGGATCATTGGGATGGGTGGAATGTTTGTTCCCTGCTCTTTTTGTTTTTGTAATGAGATCATTGTCTCATCTTTTGAATTTTTAAAAAAATAGGATTATTGGGATGGGTGGTATTGTCACCTACTCTTTTGGTTTTTCAAATGGGTTCAATGCCTCCTGCTCTTTTGGTTTTTTCGAAATGGGATCATTGGGATGTTGGAATCTTTGACCCCTGCTCTTTTGTATTTCTGATTTTTTTTTTAAATGGGACCTGCCCTTTTTTATAAAGGGTGTATGGATGAGTGGAAGAGAATAAATTCTGCGTTTCTGTGCTCCTGATGTAACTACTTATCCGTAAAAAAATTTGTAGCGGAAGATACATAGTAGACGAGAAGGTGCATGATAAAATTGACTCCTTTGCATTTCTGTGATCCGGATGTAACTATTCTATCAGGAGATACGTAAAAGGGATATTTTGACTAGGAGAACATACAAATAAAAAATTGTCTGTCAATGAATGTACCTACTCAGTTTTGCGTTTTTATGATCTTGAGTAGACTGTTTTCAAAAGAGAATTTTGGATCAGGACATAACAGGCCAGGTTTCTGTTATCCTGATGTAATCATTTTTAGAAGAAAAATTTGTTCTAGTCAAAAAACAGTATTGCAATTCTCTGAAAATTTGTATCAGGAGGTACGTGATGAAAAGGTGCTTCTGAGAAGATATTAAATTTTCTTACGCTTCATCTATGTTTAAAGGAGGAATTTTAATCAGGAGAACATGATGAGAAGAGGTTTATCAATGAATTTAACGCGTTCTACCATTTCCGTGAACCTAGTTCGGCTGTTTTTGAAACAGAAATTTGGATCAGGAGAGCAATACCTGCTTCACTTCCTTGCCTCTCTCTACTCTTGATACAACAAATTCTTAAATAAACATTCCGTGATCCTAATACAACCATTTTCTAAGCAATTTGGGCCCGGTGAACATGATACGTGGAAAGGCGTCTGGCAATAAATTTTACATATCACTGCATTTCTGTGACCCTTTTCAAAAAGAGGTTTGTATCAGGAGAGCATATGAAAGGTATCGATCAAACAGTTTATGGCTTTTTGCGTCTCTGTGACCCTAATAAAGCCATTACTAACCAATAAATTTGTGCCAGGACAGGTGACAGGTAATTTTTTCGCGTTTCTATAGGTTTGTGTTTTAGTCATCAAAATTTGTATCCGGGGAACATAATACGTAAAATGCGTTCGACAATAAATTAAACGATTTCTTACATTATCGTGATACTGTGTAACTATTTATTAAATAGGCGTTTGTGCGCGAGGAACACAGCATTTGAAATGTAGTCATACACTTCTTCTTCTGTGATCCTGATACAACGATTTTTCAACGAATAATTTATATCGAACATTCTTATAGAAATTTTGTATCGGGGGAACAATACTTTACTTTCTTTCTTCTCGCTAATACTGATACAACAAACTTTGTATCAGGAGGACAATACCTTAGAGGTATATCTATCAATTAACTTATGGTCTTCTTGTATTTCCGTGATCTTGATGTTTTTACAGAAGTTTGTTATCGGGGAACATAATTCAATTTCTACATGGCTATTTTTGACAGAGAAGTTTGTATCAGGAGAACAGACCGGTAATTATCATAATCTATGAAATCTGTCCTTTAATTAATTATATTTTTTCCGAGCGTCTGTGAGCCAATAAACCCATTACATTGAAATCTGTTGCAAGAGAGAAAGACAATTGGAAGAAATTTGGATCAGGAGAACAGGTGTTCTTGATCGTTTCTGTGATCCTGATGACGTTTGTATGAGTTTGTTTCAGAATTGTTTTCCCCAGAAGTAGAATTGGTGAAAAGGTTTTGAGCAATCATTTTTTTCATTTCTGTGCTCCTGGTACAACTAAATATTACTTTTATCGCATCTATCGAGTCTTGGAGTAACTGACTGATGCAATTTTAAGAAAATATCGAGAAGGATATTGAGTGTTCCGCAAGCATTACTTACCTCAATTGAATAATTGAAAAGAAACGCGTGCATTTTTCTTTAAATGAGGGAGAAAAGATACAATTATTCAAATTATTCCGTCGAGAAGTTGGCCACTTACACGTCTCGCCCCAATAAATAATGATAGCGCAATTTTTATGTAACGCCCGCGCTTACAAATCGAACCGCAGCGAAATGGGGACAAGGGCGCGTACGAAGTGAGTAGTTAATGTTATTTATTCTTTGAAACGTTTTCGGACAAAAGGGCGCCTGCACGGCCAGTCTACGCGTCTCCACTCGTGACGTCACGGATTTTCTTCTAAAAGTTTCCACCACGTAACATGTGAATGTAGCAAATCGCGGGGGTGATTATTGAATTCGTTTTTACTGAATGAAATCGTTTCCAGAATGAAGGGGTTGTGCCACCCTAAAAATTGTTTTCATTAGTATGTGAAACGAGCTCATATAATTTTGTCGATCTTCACAAATCACCACCTTACAGCCAGATATATGTAACTTTTATCTTTTAAAGGGGGTACATATTCAATTGAAATAAAAATACCCCAAAGAGATTTATAAATTTAGAACTTCTACCACGAATCTAAAGGCTACGTGGAACATTTTACTGAATTAGATACCTGGAGGAAGATAAACTGAATGGAACATGAGTGAATTCGATAAAAAGTTGGGGGGAACTTGGGGACAGTTAAGAACAAAATGAGGGAAGCTTGAGGGGAACGCAAAGAGAATTTGAGGAGAAAACTTTTAGATGAAATTGAGGAACAATTCCTTATACCACAAGCGAGCATTAAATATGTTAGGAGTGGATTAGGGACGAGGACGGGGGGGGGGGGGAGCCGGAGGGGTATGGAATCCTAATAACTTTTTGTATTTTGCTGAAATTGTTCAAAAAGTTTTTGAAAACTTTTAACATCTTTCTTCTGTCGTAGTTCGAGGTTGTAGTGTGGTATTCTTGAAATCCTTTTAAAATTTTCCTCAAAATTTTAATTTGAAATTCTTCTTGAAAATGTTGTTGAACATTTTTTGTAATTTTGTTGAAATTTTCTTCTAAATTCTTTAAAATTTGATTTGAAATTGACTTCAGATTCTACGGAAATGTTCATGAAACTTTTGCGAAATTCTCTTGAAATTTTGTTGAAGCTTTTTTTGTAATTTTCCGAGGTTAGGTATATCCAAATTTTTTTGAAATTTTGTTCTGCTTTTTAAATTTTATTTGAAATTCTTTTGAAACTTCTCCGTTTTTTGTAAGTTTTGAAATTTTCTGGAAATTTGCGAGAAAGTTTTCATGCAATTTTCTTAAAGTTATCTGAAAATTGACTTCAGGTCCTTCTGAATTTCTTTAGCATTTTGACATTTTGAATTTTTAAAGCTTTTTTGTAATTTTTCCGTAATTCTATTAAAAGTTTCTTGAAATTCTTTTGAAGTTGTATTGCAGTATTATTGAAATTTTTAAAAAAATTTTAAATATTCATTCGGAATTTGAAAGGCTTTTTGAAATTATCTTGCTATTTTATTGAAATTTTCTTGAAATATTCTTGAAAAATCAATGTTTATTTTCTTCTACGTATCATAAAATACTCAGGCGTTCGCTGGGGGTTTTTAAGGAGTATTCCCTACCCCACCTCCGAGCATTAAATATCTTAGGGGTGGATATACAACCGGGGAGTCTGAGCGGTGCTACGTTCTCGCACAAAAAGTTTGGCCCTAGAACCCCCGCGATACTTTAAGGGGTATCCCCTACCCCACAGGCGAGCATTAAACATCTGAAGGATTAATATAGAATCTGGGGGACTGTTGGTATGGAATACCCCCCAGGAAAAACAGGAACGATTAATGTTTATTTTCCTCCACATAAAAAACTAAGCGCGCGTTGGAGGGAGGAGTATTTCATCCCCCCCCCCCCCCGTCTCTTCGGTGCTATATTATCGCTCCAGACGTTCGGTCCTAGGACCCTCGTGACACATATTCAAGAGGATAAGAGTGGCGAGGCAGCCGGTTCTGAGAACGTATGCAACATCGGGGGACCTGGGAGGTATGGAACACTCTCCAGCAACAAAAAATTCGATAACCATTTCCCAAAAATCACCATGGGATCATTCCTAAACTCTTAAAAATGCATTCCTCGTATACTTGGTGGGTATTTCATACCTCCCAGACCCCCCGGTGACTGATTCAAAGGAATCTTAAGGAAAACTTGAGGGAAAACTGTAAAGAGAGTGGTAAGGCAGCCGATTTTGGGGGAGAATGCAACACCGGGGGGCCTGGGGGTATGGAAAACCCTCCAGCAACAAAAAATTCGATGACCATTTCCCAAAAATCACCATGAGATCATTCGTAAACTCCTAAAATGCATTCTTCGTATACTGGGTGGTATTCCATAACCCCAGATCCCCCGGTGACACTTTCGATGGAATCTTAAGGAAAAGTCGGCGAACAATGTAATGAGAGTGGTGAGGCAGGGGGGTATGGAATACCCTCGAGAAACAAAAAATCGATGACTATTTCCCAAGAATCACCATGAGATCATTGGTGAATTCCTATAAATGTATTCTTCGTATATACGTCCATACCCCCCAGAGACTCATTCGAAGGAATCTTAAGGAAAACTTGAGGGAAAATTGGAATGAGAGTGGCAAGGCAGCCGATTTTGGGAGAGAATGCAACAACGGGAGGCCTGGGGGTATGGAATACCCTCCAGAATATTCGATGATCATTTCCCAAGACTCTGCGGTGATGGAGTTGATGAATCTCTGCCGAACTCGCCTTCGACTTTTTGAATCTTCTGGGCCTAGGGATTTCGGCGAACTTTAAATTTAGAATTCTCAGCAGCTCAATGCCGAGCGAGCCGAAGGTGAGTTCGGCACAATTTCACTACAAATTTGACTTTTTCTAAAGCTCTGTTATATTCACCGAGTGCCTATGGGCCTTGATGGCAGTTGAATTGGTCTACTAACGATTCCACCCTTAAATATAGGCGAAATCATGCCACATATCCAAAGGTTTTTGGCCAGTTTTTGGCATATATCAAAGCCTAGGGTGTCAGGATTGTCGAGCGAGTCGAATGCACAATTTTTATAATAATCTGACTCTGTCTCAGAGCTGGGCAGAATACTTCAAAAAGTATTTGAATACAGTAAAAAGTATTCAAATACTTGTCACTCAAATATATTAAAAACTTAAAAATAAAATGTCTTATAGAATGTGGCCTGTCCAATCCATAATTTCAAACAGTTCCAAGATTGGGCTACTAGTTCAAAAGTTGCAGCCCTTTGAATCTTCTTTCGAAATTGGTTTCTAGTCTATAACTTTTGATTGAGAAGTCTAATCGAAAAAGTACGAATTGTTTTGGATTCTACGCACCAAAATTAATAAGAAAAAGTGTTTTCCCGAGAAATTTTGGTGTAGTCGATTTTTGGTAAAAAAGGAAGGTTATACACTGCCTTTTTTTGAGCCCCGAAAAAAAAATTGTCTCAGATCGACCCGGAAAAAAATTTTTCTTATAGAATGTGGCCTGTAGAATCCATAATTTCAAACAGTTCCAAGATTGGGCTACTATTTCAAAAGTTACAGCCCTTTGAATTTCTTTCGAAATTGGTTTCTAGTCTATAACTTTTGATTGAGAAGTCTGATCGAAAAAGTACGAATTGTTTTGGATTCTACGCACCAAAAATTAATAAGAAAAAGTGTTTTCCCGAGAAATTTTGGTTTGGTCGATTTTTGGTAAAAAAGAAAGGTTATACACTGCCTTTTTTTTTGAGGCCGGAAAAAAAAATTGTCTCAGATCGACCCGGAAAAAAAATTTTCTTATAGAATGTGGCCTGTAGAATCTATAATATCAAACAGTTCCAAGATTGGGCTACTATTTCAAAAGTTACAGCCCTTTGAGTCTTCTTTCGAAATTGATTTCTAGTCTATAACTTTTGATTGAGAAGTCTAATCGAAAAAGTACGAATTGTTTTGGATTCTACGCCCAAAAATTATTAAGAAAAAGTGTTTTCCCGAGAAATTTTGGTTTGGTCGATTTTTGGTAAAAAAGAAAGGTTATACACTGCCTTTTTTTTGAGGCCCGAAAAAAAAATTGTCTCAGATCGACCCGGAAAAAGATTTTCTTATAGAATGTGGCCTGTAGAATCCATAATTTCAAACAGTTCTAAGATTGAGCTACTATTTCAAAAGTTACAGCCCTTTGAATCTTCTTTCGAAATTGGTTTCTAGTCTATAACTTTTGATTGAGAAGTCTAATCGAAAAAGTACGAATTGTTTTGGATTCTACGCCCAAAAATTATTAAGAAAAAGTGTTTTCTCGAGAAATTTTGGTTTAGTCGATTTTTGGTAAAAAATGAAGGTTATACACTTCCTTTTTTTGAGGCCCAAAAAAAGGTTAAGTATTCAAATACCTTGCGAAGTATTCGAATACTAAATATTTGTGAAAGTATTTGATTACAAATACAAATACTGCTTCCATAAAAGTATTTAATTACAAAGTATTTGAATACTTTGAAGGATTTGAATACTAAAAAGTATTTACAAAATCGAATACTGCCCAGCTCTGCTCTGTCTTTTGTTATATTTGTGCTTCTTCCATAAAAGTATTTAATTACAAAGTATTTGAATACTTTAAAGGATTTGAATACTAAAAAGTATTTACAAAATCGAATACTGCCCAGCTCTGCATACAGGATATTCAGACACGTATTTTTATTTCATTCAATTCATTAAAACAAACTGTAGTGAAAACTCAAAAAAACTGCTTGGCATACTAATATTTTGTGCGATTTCGTTGTGGGTGGTTTTTCTGTGACACTGTAACGATAAGAACTTCTAAAAAATGATTGATTTTCCGTCTCTGTCTATCCGTCAACATTTTCCCGGTCCCGATTTCAACCCGTATATCTTACTTGGCAGCAGTTCTGTAATGTTTAGTAAACTTCGGTTCGTGATTGCTGCTGGGATGACCGCTAGTGATCTGGACTAGACAATTTTAATTAAGCCATAATTCCAATCGGAGAACTTAGCAAACGGAATAGGTTAGAATGGAAAGTAATCAAGGAATGCCTAAATTCATTAACGAGTATTACAATTCTAATGCCACAACATATTTAAGTAGGCTGACTGAAAATGTTGTAGAATACAATATTTCAGGTTCCTTGCTTTGAGCATTGTAAGTTCGTAATAATTGCAAAGGATAAATTTAAAATTAACAGTAAAACGAAAAAAACGGTAGGAGATATACGAAATTAAACTTTCACATTTAACCTAAATCCCCAACTGTCCAAACAGAAGCTTTCATGCTTTGAAACTTGCATATCGCTTAAAATACTTTCCCAAATCTATATCTTTCACGCAATTTTTCACAACCTGTCGTGTTTGATATTCGCGTTTGTTGTATACCGACCTTGCGTTAGTTATTTAGATTGGTATTGATTTGGGCCAGAAACCCGCTGAACTAAATTCCTTAAATCGTTCCTGTCGTGGTTTCTACTATACGCAAAATTCCATTTCGATTTCCAAAGCGATTTCGTAATTGTTCTTTCGCAAACATATTTTTAGACCGGTAGACTGGTAACGATGTTAAAGGAATAAATTACGCTGTCAAAGTGGAGAACATCTGAAGCTTTGCGTTAATTTTCCGTCAGAAGGGAAAATGTTGGATTGCTTTCGTTTCTTAATTTAAAATTGCGAAACTTACTAAATACGTTTTTACTGCATCGCGAAGTGCTCGTTCGGATTGTGCAGTTGCATTCTATCTAATCGTGCACTCTATCAAGCACAAACAAGCAATGCAATTGCACACGTTTCCTTTACGGTAGGTACGTCGAACTATAAGACAAATTTATCTGAAAAGGCGAGTTAGTGCAGCTTTCTTTGGCTAATTGGACTTTTTGTAAAACTGACGGCAGTTTTTTCGTGACAGGTAATTTAACACACAGTTTGTGACGAGAATCCAATTGAATACTCTAAAAATGGAATTTCAAATGAGTTTCTAATGGAGTGTTTAATGTTTCATACATTTACTACATGTAGATACTAATCGTAAGTCACGCGACATGAAATAAAATATATCTGCACCAAACAGTACAGGCAAATGCAACGTGATCAATTAATCCTTACCGGAAAAATTGGCCAATAACTACTTCCATTTGTGACATTTATGAATGGACCTTGCGCTTTTACGCTACATCATAAACCTCTAATTTATATTTGGTTTGTCCCTGCTGTTTCTTTTTGACATTGCCTAATTATATCCGCAAAGAGTTGATTTCCATCGAATAGCTGCGATTTCTTGCTGTTTTAAGCTGCGAAGGGGACAAAAACGCCCTTTGCAATCTGTGGCATTTCTATAGATCCTTTTTTATAATTTAGATAATAATAATAGACTAGTTCTTGTAGATTTCTATTTAGGTACCCAATTGCTTGATTATAGTTTCGCATTCCTTTTCATTTTGATGTATAAATTTTACTTTACTCAACAAGAGTACGTGTGCATATTCCGGCTGTGCTAAATGAATTTGTAATTAAAATAAGTGCAAGGAGAGCAAGTTAAAGTACGTCTATAGTAACCGAATGTTGAATGACAAAACGCTTGTGATATAGCGGAGTGAAGTATTTAAACCATTCATATTTTACAATACCTATAAATATGAGTGTAAATAGTGGGAAAAGAGCATTGTACGCAGCGTTGAATCTGCCCCGGTCAAGTTTCGCAAGGCGCGCAGTACAATCTTAAGCCAATCGGTTCATTAGGTGAAAGCTATCTATAGTAGTCAGTTTGGCGTAGCGGTTTAAGACTCTATTATGTTCTCAATTTAAATTAGAATTAAGCCTAAAAATCTAGCGCGCTGTTGCTAGGAAAAAAAAAGGATTGTCAATTATTATTTTTTTAGTTAGTTACGCATCGCTTTTCAATTAGGATATTAAATTCGATATTAATAATTTCTGTACTTCTGCGTTATGATTAATTAAAGTTTACTAAACTAAAGACATGTGAATTTAACTAATAGTGTGCCACCTCAAAATACACAACAATTTTGGCGACGAGATGAAAGTGACATTTGCGTATTGTTTACTTGTCAGGGTAAGCAATCTTTAATTACTTATTATTCGATATTTCCGATCTAACTCGAAATGGATCAAACACAGTTTCAATCGCTTATGGAAGTCTTCAATAATCAACAAAAAGCACTGTTGAAACTATCGCAAAAACATTCGCTGGTCAACCTCAGAAAAGTGGTTTTCAAACACAAGCTCCTGTGAATCCACAAGTTCTTATACCGCCGTTCGAAAATTTCAATGCTTCCAAAGAAAACTTCAAAATGTACAGAGCTCGTTTTGAGAATTACTTGACGATGAAAGGTGTTTTTCAAGACAAAACGTTATGTGCTCAAATGCTCCTGAATTCAATAGGTTCTAGTAATTACCAGTTAATTGTGTCGTTGGTCGCGCCCAAGCAACCTATCGAAAAATCGTACGAAGATATTGTTCAAGTGCTTGAAACTCATTTGTGTCCTAAACGAAACATTTTGGTTGCTCAACACCGTTTCCTGTCTTTGTATCAACAAGACGGGCAGTCCATTGCAGACTACATTGCGGTTTTGCGTCGCGATATTTCCGATTGTGCTTTTGTGTGTCACGCAGAAAATTGTCAAGCCAGTATTGCGGAAATATTTTTGCGTGCCCAACTCATTCGGGGCATACGGGACAATGCTATCCGGGAACAAATTTTGCAATTGGATGATGAAAAATCGAAATTCGACGACATCGTGAAAAAGGCACTTGCACTTGAGGCGTCTAAAATTGATAGCCGTGAAATTTCTAACCGTCAACCAACTTTATCAGTACCTCTTGGAGGAAATGACATAAACAAAATTGGACAGCACAGATCGCGTGCTCCAAATCCATCCACCAACCATGACAATCGAATCAGGTCTTCAAATAGCTCATCTACCAATACACAAAGTTCGTCTCGAGATTCGCGTTCAAAATCACGGTCTCGACTCAATTACTAGCACCTAGGACTCGACAACCGCTGCCTACGTTGCTCTTTTAAGCATCCTACCAAAGATTGCCGCGCTGATAAATCAAAACTGCGGTGTGATTCTTGTAAACGAACGGGTCATGTTGCAGCAGTTTGTATTTCAACTCTCATGCAACAGAAAACCAAGAAGAAAAGATCTGAAACTCAAAACACAAATTTTGTCAACATAAACTCTTTCCATGACTTGAGTGCCATCAACCAAATTATTGACATTTTCGAAAAATCCAGCCCTGGTCAAGACTCAAATAAATATTTTGTTGAAGTTCTCATTGAGGGTAAACCGCAAACCTTCGAAGTGGATTCTGGCGCCGGAATTACGCTCCTTCCGGAACCAGATTTTCAAAAATTGAATTTCAATAAGGCATTACTCAGGCCGACTCATGTTCAATTTCGTTCCTACACCTCCGGAATTTTCAAACCTCTTGGGGTCGCAGAAGTTACAGTACAATACCGAGATCACAAATCGACCGAATTACTATTCATAGTACCAGCTCAGTTTTCGCCACTCCTGGGTAGAACCTGGATTAGACATTTGAAAATTAGCCTTGGAGATATCGACGAACAAAATTCTACATTATCAAATGTAAACTCACTTGACATTATTGCAGACATAATGAGAGATTTTGCTGATATATTTGAGCCCAAAGTCGGATGTGTACCTGGAATCACTTGCTCCCTCGAGTTGCGCCCTAATTCAAGACCAGTTTTCATCAAAGAACGACCTGTCCCATACGCTCTGTTGGAGAAGGTTAATATCGAACTGAACAATCTCGAGAAATCAGGCATTATTTCAAAAATTGAAATTAGTGACTGGGGTTCTCCTCTAGTCATTATTCCAAAGACTGACAATTCGCTTCGTCTTTGTGTCGACTACAAGATTGGCGTCAATAAACAACTTAAATCGGCTCATTACCCCATAAGAAAGATTGATGATATTCTCAATAATCTTCGAAATTCAAAATTTTTCTGCCATTTGGATCTTTTCAAAGCATATTTACATATTCAAGTATGCGACGAAAGCAAGGCAATTCAAACCATCTCAACACATCGAGGAACTTACCTCATGAATCGTCTTTCGTTTGGTATCAAAACCGCGCCAAGCGAATTCAACAGAATTCTCGATCAGATTTTGGCTAATCTAGATGGAGTCATGTCGTACTATGACGACATAATCGTCCACGGCTCTACATTTGAAGAGTGTAAGCAGAGACTGATAGCTTGCCTCGAAAGGTTAAAAAAGAACGACTTGCATCTGAACAAAGCAAAATGTTCGTTTTTCAAAACGCAAGTTCAATATTTAGGATACTGTGTTAGGTATAACGAAATTTCGAAATGCCCTAAGAAAGTTGAGGCTATTGCCAACATGGAGGAACCAAAAAATCCTGATGAGCTACATCGTTTCTTAGGAATGGTTACCTATTATGCGAGGTTCATACCTAGCCTGTCTTCAATAACCTACCCTCTGCGTCAATTGATTCATAAAGGAAGTCAATGGGTTTGGACTCAAAAATGCCAAAAGGCATTTCAGCAGCTCAAAACGGAAATCATTAGCGATCGAGTTCTCATGCCATATGATCCATCGCTTCCAGTAAGTTTGGCTTGCGATGCCGGTCCCACGGGAATCGCTGGTGTTTTATCTCACGACGTTAATGGCGTAGAAAGGCCTATAACCTTCATATCAAGATCTTTGACAAACGCAGAAAAAAATTACTCCCAACTTGACCGCGAGGCACTCGCAATAATTTTTTGTGTTTCAAGACTGTATATGTACCTTACTGGTCGTCCATTCACGCTAATCACTGATAACCAGCCACTGACCAGAATTTTACACCCGGAAACGAAGCTGCCATCCTTTACGTCAGCGAGACTACTTCGATACGCGACTTTTCTTCAAGAGTTCGACTACAAAGTTGTACACAGAAAAGCAGAGGATCACATACATGTTGATTGTCTCTCCAGAGCTACTTATCCTACATCACAATCTAGCTCCTCTACAGAATGCATCATGAGTCTCGAAGTTTCAACCCTTGAAGATCAGATCATCAACCAGATTTCTACTGACGTCATCACCAGTTCAACTATTGCTGAAGAAACAGCCAAGGACGCATTTCTTTCAAACCTTCATGAAGATCTCATTTCTGGAAAACGACGTGATCCCGAATACAGCACTTCCAATGGCATCATTTTCAAGAATCAACGAGTTTTTATACCTGAAGCCCTTCAAAAAAGAGTTCTCTTGGAACTGCATCGAACACATGTGGGCATCGTAAAAATGAAACAGTTGGCAAGACGCCACTGCTTCTGGAAAAACATCGACAAAGACATAGAAGCTATGGTAAAAAACTGCCAGGAATGCGCACTATCCCAGAAAAGTCCAGCTAAAGTTCCTCTCCATCATTGGGACGATCCGCAGCATAATTTTGAACGCGTTCATATTGATTATGCTGGGCCGTTTTTGAATCACCATTTTCTTGTCCTTGTCGATTCCAAGTCAAAGTGGGCTGAAATTCGCATCATTAAAGACGCCCAGACGACTGCAACTACCATAGAGCTGCTATTGGACATTTTTTGCACTCATGGATTCCCTGAAATCATGGTATCAGATAATGCGACTATTTTTCACAGTGACATATTCAAAACCTTCTGTCTGAACAATGCCATTTTGCAAAAGTTTATAGCGCCAGGTCATCCTGCAACTAACGGGTTGGCCGAACGTTATATACAAACCTTGAAACCAAAACTGAAGTGTATGACCGAACCAGGTTCTATTCAACACAAGGTACGCGAAATATTATTCAGATACAGAGCCACTCCTCTCCAGAATGGCAAAACTCCAGCCGAATTGTATTTGAATAGAAACATTAGGTGCCAGCTCGACGTCTTCAAGCCTCCTACTTCAAAAATCCAAAAACGAGTACAATTCGACCTGCCACCATCGCGACAATTCAAAATTGGGGACAAGGTATTAGCAAGATGGTATTCGAATAACAAGAATACTTGGAAATTTGGTTCGATCATCCAAAAATTCGGACATCTCCACTACCAAGTTGAACTTAATAATGGTTACCGGCTCAAACGACACACGAACCAGTTGAGAAAAGCCAACGTCGATATATACCCCAACCGTCAGCCGCCCTTGCAACCTCCACAAATTACTTTAGATTAGGAATCACCTGAAATCAACCACCACTACGAAAAACTGGCGTCCCTGCTCCTACCAGCCAATCCTCGATCGGATGTTATTCCTGATGTCGAAGCTGAACCTTCAGAAGTTGGACAATCTCCAACAGTGGAATCCGTCCGGTGATCTACTCGACCCCGCCATCCTCCAGAACGTTTTAGAGACTATATCATGTGATTCAAACTGTTGTTACAACTGTCATAATTTTGTGGGGGGAGACTATTATGTTCTCAATTTAAATTAGAATTAAGCCTAAAAATCTAGCGCGCTGTTGCTAGGAAAAAAAAGGATTGTCAATTATTATTTTTTTAGTTAGTTACGCATCGCTTTTCAATTAGGATATTAATTTCGACATAAATAGTTCTCTGTACTTCTGTGTTATGGATAATTAAAGTTTACTAAACTAAAGACATGTAAATTTAACTAATAGTGTGCCACCTCAAAATACACAACAGACTCGGACTCTAATTTCACAGGTTGTGAGTTCGAATCCCACATCTTGCCACTTTTCAGTGGTACAGAACATCTTCTGACTACCAGGATTCGGAGGACATGTAAAGCTGGCGGTCACGGCATTCATACCACAACTATCGTAAAGTCACACAGACGGCTGAAAACGTCTGTACCTAGAGAGTGCCACCCATACGATACGATATGATACGAGCTACAAACACCTGTGCGGACATAGGGCATACAGACTGTAAACCCAGCTCTTACAGAAATATTTCAACGCCTTACTTCGTCTTAAACTTTTACAACACTTGTATCAGGAGAATATAATGTCCGAGGAGGTGATTGAACGTTAGGTTAAAGTTTTAGTGTGGTTAGGTTAGCGTGATAGTTCGGTTAGGTGAGAAATCTTGTATCCGGGGAATATAATGAACGAGGAGGTGGTTGAAATTTATGTTAAAGTTTTAGTGAGGTTAGGTAAGAGTGGTAGTTAGGTTAGGTAAGAAATCTTGTATCAGGAGAATATAATGTACGAGGAGATTGACGGTTAGGATAAAATATTAGTGAGGTTAGGATAGAGTGATAGTTAGGTTAGGTCAGAAATCTTGTATCAGGATAATATAATGCGCGAGGAGATTTAAGGTTAGGATAAACTATGAGAGAAGTTAGGTTAGAGTGATAGTTAGGTTAGGTCAGAAATATTGTATCAGGAGAATATAATGCGCGAGGATACAAAGCTAAACTCATAAAAATAATCACCTGCTTCATTTTTTTCCAAAATGGCCACCATTTAAATATTTAACTATTTCGTTTTGAAATATTTAAATGACCATTTTGAAAAAAAATGTGCATTCAAAGTTCGCTGCCCTTTTAGTGCAACAATTGTAGATTATACTAATAAAAATGATCCCCTATATGAACGTCAATGTTAACCACGCCATTTTGGCGCGCATTTTTTGGCACCGTGATTTTTGGTTATCGATTGTCGGCATTCATTTTCTTCTTTCTTCTGTGACCCGTGACAAAGTGTACTTCATTTTAATTAAATAGCTGAAACGTTGGTAAGAACGCATGGAATTTTAATTGTCATCATCCATATTTTCTTAATCTCTGACATTCAATTGGGGATTCTGGAATAATTAGTGAACGGTCGCCTTTAACTCCGTAGGAGGGTATAATTGCGTTTTTTCTTCTTTATCGTCAGTACCGCCATTTGCATTTCCATTTGAAATGGACCGGTTCTTTAGATACAGCTGTCGACAATGTTTCCATCAACAATTGATGCTTCTTCTATAATGAACCCTCTTATTTAAGAGGTATGTACATTTTATGACATCAACGTAGAGGGTTTACCTTTGATTTCTTTTAGGCTTTAAATTTTTAGTTCCTTCATCCTTCAAACTCAAATTTAATCAAACTGTAAGGACCAACTTAAGTATACCAAAATGCAGTGCTGCAAGCCACCATGGTTGGCCTAATCAGTGGCAGCAGCATGATAAGACACGCCTCGTACGTAGGTATCTAGTATGACCGATCTCCTCAAAAAACCAAAAATCATCTGAAAGATCGTCAATTTCCTGAGTAAGAAAAACCACTGCTGCATTTTCCAAACAGTAGAGAAAGTAGTTGCTGCAGCGGTTGAAGGTCGCCCTTCGCGCATTTGATGTATTAAAGAGAAACCTATCCAAGAATTATTATAAAACAAAAAATTGTATTTGGTCTTTCAGGTAGTTAGGTTCAGCCCCAATAAGTTGTCGCTTTTGAACAATAAAGAATTTGGAGACCTATTAATTACAAATTGTAAGTTTTCGAGAAAATTTATTTTCTTTAAGCACAAAGGTGGTCGTTTGAACACAATTTCGATCACGAAATTTGAATTTGAAGTGTAATGTAATTTTATTTAAGAATTATTTGTTGTGTAATTTTGTGTAAATAATCGCGTAGTATTTTGACTTTATTTTATTGTTTACTTAGAAAGACTAAGGACATTTGGAAATAATGCTTTGTTAAAGTTATAAGAAATTCGTTATCGCTGCGTAAGTTAATTAGTTTCAAAACCAGCAGATTTCGCCACAGATGTTTAATTTCGATGGCGCAAACTGAAGCAGAGGACACTGAGAGAGGGAAGAATGTTTTAAATAGTAGAGGAAGACTTGAATCGTATTTGTTTTTGAGACGGACTTTAATAGAACCCATTGTCGTTAAAATCGTAATTCAAGTGCAATCAAAGAAGTGTAGTTCCGAGGTATCATTATTTGGTGTCTGTGTTTGCGCATCAGTTAACGAAAACCGCAGTTCCGATCGGATATATTGGACTATTAATACTTTAAGATAATTAAGGTTTCTTTAATTAATTGTTTCAATCGATATGTAGCTATGTGTACTTTGGCTCTGAATACCTAGTTTTCTTTCATGCAAATATAAAAAGTAAAAATATCTCATTGGGTTCCAATGTAGAAGACAAATTTGTTCCAATAAATGTTTCTAATTATTTAAAAATATCACCAAGATATTTTAATTTCAATTTAATTTTAATTCTATACGTGCTTGAGTATTTAAAATATTTCTGAAGTATATATTTATTTTATGGAAAATTAATCTTCCAAATCTTTAGCTTGCGGCAGTATTTAAAAGTAAAACGGCGCTCCATACCGGCAAAAACCTATTTACCATGCTAATAATGTAAAATACTATTACATCCTGCACGGTAACCCTATCTGAAACAAATCTAATTATGCGCGCTTGTTATTTCTACGTACCTACCTTGGTGGATCTCTACTCATACACAATTACAAAGTTTAATCGATATAACCCATACCAAAGGTCTTTCATTTCAATGCATCTAAATTTGTCGCGTGTCATCCATAACCCTGTCGAAATGTGTAAAAAGCCCTATTCATATTTACTTTCGGATTAACGGGGAAAGCACCACTCACAATTACAAAAAAATACTTACACAGGCGCGTTTGGAATACAAAAAACTAATGCATTTAAAAGCTTCCTTTGTACTTTCGTTTATTGCTAACAAATTCGTTGGCGTAAGGAATTACGTACTTTTTACTAATTTCTTAAATCCACATTTCGCCTTTGATATTTCCAGCGCACAGAGTACCTACCTAACTTTAAATCGCAATCACAAACATTTTCCTAGCAAATGTATACAAATAAAGGACACGATTTTAATTACAAACTTTTTGAACGACAAACGGGAATAGCGTATTTATTTATTTCAGGCTTTACTTAACCCTAAATTTCATTTATAATTTAGCATTGGTTTAGTTTATTTTGTGTTATACTTCGACGTGGGCGGATTTTTCCTATCGATGTAATGGCGTTATATTCCGTTTGGTGACATTATTCATGCACGGAATTTAAATTAATATAAAATTTTTTTACCAGTCCTGGCGTGTTGCTAAACAAAAAAAAAATAATTTGTCAACCTGGAAAATACATAATAGAATGTCAGTATCTCACAAAACGTGGCAACTTCGTGAATTTGATTGAAACTTTAATCTGCCATAATTGCAAATGGTTGTAAAAATAATTCGTATGACAGTAACGTTGTTGGAACGTCGCGCTGGTAATGTCGTTACAAAACAATCACGTTGCATTTGTACAGATAGGTAGCTTGGAAAATTGTAAATTCGGGCCAACAGTACAGATCTTTGTACGTAGTATGTGCGAAACAAAACGCCACCTGAAAATGTTGTTAGTAAAACAATTTTATGGCACAGCGCAAACTGAAAGCTGTGCGTTGTGGGTGTTTTACGGCTGGAAAAACTGGAAAATCTGCTTGAATTTGAATAAGCGTTGCGTAGGAATAAAGGAACGGAATAATTTCCGGGGGATCGCTAAATGTGAGTTCATGTAAATGCTTGTTCTATATTTCAAAATTGCTTTTAGAGTTATTTTTATTCCCTCATTCAATTACAGTTTCATACACCCCAGGTGTTTCGCCTCCAACAACAAAATCTCGGCATTGTAAATATTCTTCTGCTCCCTGCCATGGTAGAATGACAATCGCAATTTTAATGTAGGTAAATGTTTGCTTTTTAGATTTAGATTAAAAACAGCAACAAGAGAAAGGGCTTAATTCGGCTTATAGTTAGCAGGAGCTTGAGCAACAAATTTCATTAGACTTGAAATTAATGATATTTTATTGAACTCTAAATATTAGAAGCACTAAAAAAGGTTTCGAATCGAATTAGTATAAAATCACTATACGATTTAAACAGTTATGTGGATCCTCAATCATCCGAAAGGTACAAAAATTTTAGTCTCTCCCCACAAATTACGTGACTATGCTCAACACTTGAAATTTGGTTGTCCATCCTGGTGGTACATGATGTTAATTAAGCCGCGGTTAAATAACTGTAATAGAATTAATTATTTACAACGGTGAAAAAGTAGTGCAAGTATGGAAAGTCAGAGACGATTTCGTATTTTAGGGACTGAACCTCTACCCAGGATTGTAAAACATGGTATTTTTCTGGAACAGTACGAGAGATAGTCACCGCACGGTCGCTATCCCTTATTCTTTTTCGGTGCGAGATGTAAAGGAGATGCCCAATATGAGACTGGTGGAGGTGTTAATAAAATGCAACGTGTAACGCTATTTTCTTACCATTTGATATTGCCGATTTGGATTCTATTTACATGATCTGGGATTGTTCCGTTTTATTTATTTATTTATTTATTTATTTATTTATTTATTTATTTATTTATTTATTTATTTATTTATTTATTTATTTATTTATTTTTATTTATGTATTTATTTATTTATTTATTTATTTATTTATTTATTTATTTATTTATTTATTTATTTATTTATTTATTTATTATCCCTCTCTTGTTCTGGGCCCTTTAATCCACTAGGTGCAGTTTTATTTCTTTTCTCGTTTAGTAAAGTTTCAGCTCTCGAGCTGATTAGGTGTACCTAAACAGTTTTTCTCTTGGTACGCCATGCATCCCCAGGTTCAATACTATAACGCTCTGTTGATTAACAATTTAGTTTGTTTGGATTGAAAAATGAAAATTGCAATTAGAAAACTGGCACAAAAATATAACATTGAATAAATTGACCCGGTAACTAGCTCAGTCGGTTGGATATTTTACCTGTCTCAGGGTAGTTTGCTGAAGGAACCTTCCCCAGCTGAAATAATTATTAAAATATGGAATGCTAATAATTTGCACTGTCCAATTCAAGAACAACGACAGAAATTGTTAACTTTTGATATATTGAAGGAAAACAGACACGGAAATTAATTGTAAACTTACGTATGCATTTGCTTAGCTACAGTAATTTTTATGAAATTATTTTACTTGAAATTTCTACCTCGCACGGACCTAAATAACTCCTTCCTAAAGGAGAAATGGCTATTTCTTTCTTACATTTAAATGGTTTAATGGTTTGTTCTGCAAAAGCAGCTTATTTTGTTTTGTATTAACGCAGTATATAATGGAAACCTTCCGGGTTCGATTCCCTTGACATGAACTTTAATTCGAATTTGCGTGAATCCCAGGAAAATATGAAAAAGTCTGTAAAGACTGGTCACAAACTCAGAGATTTCTTTCGATACAAAGTTCATACAATTTTACATAAGTTTTTCGTCACCTTTATGATCCGGTTCTGAATTTAGTTGGTCTAGTGATAGTTCAAAATTGGTTTTGATAAGAGACAATAAAGATGTTGATCGGAATTTATAATAACAATACAATATGTGTAACAAGCCTTGTCGTGGGACCTAGGTGGTTTACAACTCACGGCGATGATTGATTACATTGGTATAGTTGACCAGTGATGGCTGGAAAAGCACTCATAACCCGACGGCCTGGATATGTTTAACTCCAAATACAGCTTTCGGAAAGAAACGGCTTTGAAACGAATCGGTTTATCTGCAGCTTTAGGTCGTGATTCCTTTGGTCAGTTCACAATTTTGATAGTTGATATAAGCCTGAACTCGGTGGTTTTTTTAAATGTTAGTTCCTGAATTTTAGGTTTTAATGTGTGGGAAATTCCATTAGCGACATAAAATGAACACAAATTTCAATCTCGACGTACTATCAATTTTTTATGTTGCAATTTCACTTTATGTGGAATTCTGCCGTTACAATTTAAAACAAAGTCTATTTATTTAGCATAGCAGACATAGCAGAAATTTTACTTCTCTCCTTTGGAGACAATTCCAACTCGCAGTGTCAGATATGTAACGTTACAGTACCTCTTTTTAACACGTAACACGATACCAATTTCCGGCAATCGGGTGCTGACTGTGATAAAGCTCGCTGAACTCCAATCGACAAAATAAATCATTGAACATGACGTTTCGGAACTCTCGGTGCAATGTACGGGAAGTAAATTAATGAAAATGTAATGAGACAATTCTTGATTTCAACAGGATTTAATAACGAAACAGCGAGAGTGTAATCCATAACTAACTAATAATTATTTATTATACAAGACGATAAAGGGATATTTTAACCATTGAGTGAGTTAACCTTCACGAGATGGTAGTTTCTCTTTATCGTCGTCTATAATACAAAACTTTATTTTATAGCAGAAGCCATTGTAAAGCTTCTGACAATTCTGAATTTAATTTAGAGATGTCAAAAATAGTAAGCTTAAATTATGTCGCCGAGACCGCTTCTATAGAAACAGAATTGTCATATGCTCTGGACGCCATTTTATATGGTGGATTTGAATAAGAATGACGGATGTCATTAGAATGCACACTCATCTGTTCCACTTTATCTACCCTTATGGTTAAAGTGATCGGTTTATCTATCCTTACGGTTATACAAGGGTTAACCTAGTCATTCAAACATATTAAAATGTCATTTTAACATATGCTATAAAATAAAAAAAAATAACCAAACCGAAAAAATTATACACCGTCTATAATTCACATGTGATCTTAAATAACCGTGGTTTTTTGTCCACTGTCTTGAATTTACATCGCAACGGTGTCGTGCTAAGAAGGTAAAAGTTAGGAAAAACTAACTGAAACTTTGGGGATATCAGTGCAAACTCACGAGTAGACCACTTATTCCTTCAGAAAGCGCATGTGGATTGTGGAGGTATAAATTATGGATACACTTAGACTTCCCAGTGTGATATTAACAGATTAAATCGGTTGCTAACACTGCCCGAATTGCATAAGTTCGTAACCACTGCTTTGCAGACCTTCGTGTGCATCTACTGGAATTAATTAAGTTGAGGAGAAATTTGAAATTTCAAAGATAGAAGTGCATCATTCTTTGTCGAGTTTTCCTTGCATCCAATAAAAGTGCCAGCAAACGCTACCTTGACATCAGTCATATTTTATAACGGCGGATTCAGCAATATTTTTTTTTCGAATTTTAAGGGATTCTGAACGACAACCTTTAATAATGTAAAAGTAATCCACGCATTCCCACTCGAGTTGGGATACTTCTGTATATCAACACTAGAACCCGTGAATACCGCGCACGAAATTTTCCGTCTGTATTATATCGATAAAGTCGAAAGCGTTCCGTCAATAGCCTTCTAAATTTGTCCTTTCAAATTTTAAAATCGAAAGCTTAACTTTTCATTTTAAAATTACCCGTCACTTCCATACCGTTTCTTTGAATTTTTTAGCAAATAATTAGCAAGTTGTTTTCATTAGGGAGTTTTGATGAAGCCCAAAAGCTTTTACAAATCATCCAATCCCGCTTTTTATCTCTGCTTAATGCTGTTTAGGTAATCCAAGTATTATGACCCTCGTTTTAATAACAAGAGGTATTTTTACATGTATAAATTTTGAACAAAGTGCATTAGGAAACGAACCCTTTTCACTAGAATAAATAAAAATTATATAATGGAAGCGTATTCAATTTACCGTGAATGGGGTAGCGCTCGTTATTACTCATAGCCGCAAATTCAACACATACAGAAATTAATGGAGGTCCGCAACCAAACTTTTTCGCGCCCGCCATGCGAGAAAATGTAATCAATCAAAATCAATTAAATCAATGTATTTTACGGCGCATCAGATCCTATCAATTAGTTCCGGCCATTAGCTCCAGAAAGATCCTTTACTTTTAACATCGGAATCTCTAGCCTGAGATTTAGGGATTACACTTGAAATACGTAGGTGGAACGCTAAAGTACGTTTCAAATTATATTTAAACATGGAAAATTAAACTACAAGTATAAAACTCTTCCGTATGACTTCAAAAGATGCGTTTGGAGTATTGCATTTCAAGGAAAATCTCAAAGCATCAGGCCGTCTTTAAATTTCGAATTGTCACATACTTGGTTACAAAGCATTGGTCACAAAAGAAAAGTAGATTGTTTCCTTTGTATTACATTCGGAAAACACGCTTTGTCTGTGCGGTTGCTGTTTACACCAAACGGAAGTGTTTGCTTAGAAATTTGATTCCATTAAGTGCTTTGTGTAACGGATTTCTCTATTTGCAGTGAGCGTAGTAATAAACAAATAGTAAACTAAGAGCTTGATTAATTCATATACTTACAAGTGGCGAAACTCACCTGAAACAAAAGAAAATTAGGTAAGTTTTAAACCCCAGAGTCCCTAGCAACCATTTTTTTTGTATATAATAAAATTTTGTTTCTTCTATTTTATATTCCGTTCGTGAGGTTTTTCCTCGAATCCCAAATGTTTAACAACCACCTTCGTGCGCCACTCTTTACGCCATTCATTGCCCTTACAACGGATCATAAATTTTTTAACTTCTAGCTTCGAACAAAATTTTACGGTGAGTTCATGTTCGTGGAGATTTTAAGTCTTCGCCAGTTTATCCAACATCACACCAAACGATTTGACTTTGAGAGTCGATTCTTGTTGGACCGCGTCAATTAAATGAGAACTTAGAAAAACACCCTGGAATGTTTAATTAATATCCTCGTCAGGGTCATGCAAAATTGTGAGATCGATTAGAAGGTATATGAAAAATATTATAAAAATTGATAAGAAGTTCAATTTGAAAGGTTTTTATTACTTCCGAAAATATGTTGGAAAAACCGAAATTTGCCAATTTCGTTTTTATTTTTTTCAGATGTTATTTGAACAGTTACGAAAAAAATTAAAACACACTACAAGACAGCGTTGAGAGATTTCCAATGAAACGTTTCGTTTTGGAGAAATCATCATCAACTTTATTTTTTTATATGCCCTGAAAAAAA
>NW_022170250.1:10159669-10304779 GCF_008802855.1 Photinus pyralis
GCGCGAATGGTCTCAGTAGCAAAGATTTCGCCCACGTGACTTACAACGGTAATTAAGCGCTGCTAAATAATGTTTATGAGCGATTGTTATCAGTTGTAAAAATTCGTCCACTTGACTAAAAAAGTCTCATGGTCGCAGAAAACGCTAATTAAGCGCTGCTAAACAATTTTTAGGCGCGAATGGTGTCAGTAGCAAAGATTTCGTCCACTTAATTAAAAAATTCTTAAGGTCGCTTAAAGGATAATTAAGCGCTGCTACCTAAAAAGTCTCTTGGTCGCATAAAACGCTAATTAAGCGCTGCTAAACAATTTTTATGCGCGAATGGTCTCAGTAGCAAAGATTTCGCCCACGTGACTTACAACGGTAATTAAGCGCTGCTAAATAATGTTTATGAGCGATTGTTATCAGTCGTAAAAATTCGTCCACTTGACTAAAAAGTCTCATGGTCGCAGAAAACGCTAATTATGCGCTGCTAAACGATTTTTATGCGCGAATGGCATCAGTAGCGAAGATTTCGTCATGTTAATTCAAAATTCTTAAGGTCGCTTAAAGGCTAATTAAGCGCTGCTACCTAAAAAAGTCTCATGGTCGCATAAAACGCTAATTATGCGCTGCTAAACAATTTTTATGCGCGAATGATCTCAGTAGCAAAAGATTTCGTCCACTTGACTTACAATGGTAATTAAGCGCTGCTCAATAATGTTTATGAGGGATTATCAGTTGTAAAAATTCCTCCACCTGACTAAAAAAGTCTCATGGTCGCATAAAACGCTAATTATGCGCTGCTAATCGATTTTTAGGCGCGAATGGTCTCTGTAGCAAAGATTTCGTCCACTTAATTAAAAAATTCTTAAGGTCGCTTAAAGGATAATTAAGCGCTGCTACCTAAAAAGTCTCTTGGTCGCATAAAACGCTAATTAAGCACTGCTAAACAATTTTTATGCGCGAATGGTATCAGTACCAAAGATTTCGTCCACTTAATTAAAAAATTCTTAAGGTCGCATAATGAGATAATTAAGCGCTGCTACCTAAAAGTCTCATGGTCGCAGAAAACGCTAATTAAGCGCTGCTAAACAATTTTTAAGCGCGAAAAGTACCAGTACCAAAGATTTCGTCCACTTAATTAAAAAATTCTTATGGTCGCTTAAAGGCTAATTAAGCGCTACCTAAAACAGTCTCATGGTCGCATAAACCGCTAATTAAGCGCTGCTAAACAATTTTTAAGCGCGAAAGGTACCAGTACCAAAGATTTCGTCCACTTAATTAAAAAATTCTTATGGTCGCTTAAAGGCTAATTAAGCGCTACCTAAAACAGTCTCATGGTCGCATAAACCGCTAATTAAGCGCTGCTAAACAATTTTTAAGCGCGAAAGGTACCAGTACCAAAGATTTCGTCCACTTAATTAAAAAATTCTTATGGTCGCTTAAAGGCTAATTAAGCGCTACCTAAAACAGTCTCATGGTCGCATAAACCGCTAATTAAGCGCTGCTAAACAATTTTTAAGCGCGAATGGTCTCAGTAGCAAAGATTTCGCCCACGTGACTTACAATGTTACAATGTTTATGAGCGATTGTTATCAGTCGTAAAAATTCGTCCACTTGACTAAAAAAGTCTCATGGTCGCAGAAAACGCTAATTATGCGCTGCTAAACGATTTTTATGCGCGAATGGTATCAGTAGCGAAGATTTCGTCATGTTAATTAAAAATTCTTAAGGTCGCAAAAAAGGCTAATTAAGTGCTGCTACCTAAAAAAGTCTCATGGTCGCATAAAACGCTAATTATGCGCTGCTAAACAATTTTTATGCGCGAATGATCTCAGTAGCAAAAGATTTCGTCCACTTGACTTACAATGGTAATTAAGCGCTGCTCAATAATGTTTATGAGGGATTATCAGTTGTAAAAATTCCTCCACCTGACTAAAAAAGTCTCATGGTCGCATAAAACGCTAATTATGCGCTGCTAAACGATTTTTAGGCGCGAATGGTCTCAGTAGCAAAGATTTCGTCCACTTAATTAAAAAATTCTTAAGGCCGCTTAAAGGCCAATTAAGCGCTGCTCCCTAAAAAAGTCTCATGGTCGCATAAAACGCTAATTAAGCGCTGCTAAACAATTTTTACGCGCGAATGGTATCAGTAGCGAAGATTTCGTCATCTTAATTAAAAATTCTTAAGGATGCATAAAAGGCTAATTAAGCGCTGCTCCCTAAAAAAATCTCATGGTCGCATAAACCGCTAATTATGCGCTGCTAAACAATTTTTAAGTGCCAATAGTATCAGTACCAAAGATTTCATCCACTTAATTAAAAAATTCTTAAGGCCGCATAAAAGGCTAATTAAGCGCTGCTATGTAAAAAATTCACAGGGCCGCAGAAAACGCTAATTAAGCGCTGCTAAACAATTTTTATGCGCGAATGGTATCAGTAGCGAAGATTTCGTCATCTTAATTAAAAATTCTTAAGGTCGCAAAAAAGGCTAATTAAGCACTGCTACCTAAAAAGTCTCATGGTCGCATAAACCGCTAATTATCCGCTGCTAAACAATTTTTATGCGCAAATAGTATCAGTAGTAAAGATTTCGTCCACGTAATTAAAAAATTCTTAAGGTCGCATAAAAGGCTAATAAAGCGCTGCTACCTAAAAAATTCTCATGGTCGCATAAAACGCTAATTATGCGCTGCTAAAATATTTTTATGCGCGATTATGCGCGAATATGCAATGTGCGTCAAAAAAGAAGAACCACAATTTAGTTCATGCCATGAACCTCTAGTCAATTTACAATCGTAGAGAAACAAAAAAAAAAGTAATCGCCTCAGAAGAAAATCGTCTTTAGGGATAAACTATGCGCTTGTCATAGATTGTACTATTCTATAATTTTGACGCCAATTATACGCTGTTAGAACGTACAATTTGAGTCGGAAAGACAAAAAGTACTCCATCGACTATAGAATAGGACGTTAATTATGCGCTGCTAAACAAAAAAGGAATCGTCCCAAATTAAAATCGACTTGGGTGACAAATTATGCGCTGTCAAAACGTAGAATTTGCATCATCAAGCCAAAACTTCCATCGACTTATTAAATAGGGCGCTAATTATGCGCCGCTTTAACAAAAAATTAATCGCTCTGATTAAATTGACTTGAGGGATAAACTATGCGCTGTTAATGGATTGATCTATTCGGTAAATTTTAGTCAAAAAGATAAAAAACCACTACATCGCATAGGGCACTAATTATGAGCAGCTGCAGAATAATAAAAAAAGGCGGCTTGAGCGACAAATTATGCGCTAATGGTAGAATATTTCGTTTCTCTGAATTTACCGCCAATTGTGCGCCGTTAGATGATCATGATGACACTATGGGTGAAAATTGAGCGCAAACTGTGCGCCTGTTAAAAATATTGACTTACCTGACAGGGTCAACTTCGACGATCAAGCAAACATTTGCGCCCTAATGTCACAAAGCTCATTACGAGCTAAATTTGTCAATTTCTTGTCTACGGCACTAAACAAAATTCGAATTAAGCGCCAATTATGCGCCGGTGGGCTCCCTTATGAAAAGATCACAGAAAATTCAAGTTATTTCTTTTAACAATCCAGCGCAAAATATGCGCGATTGGAATACTTTTGTGCGGCAATTATACAAATTACAAAAAAAATTAGATTTACAACCGTTAACCTTCACACGTGTACTGCGCCCACTATGCGCCGCAGAAATAAAAGCCGGCGACATGGCAAATTCCTCAACGCCTTAAAGGCGCCAACAATTGTGCGGCGTTAAAAAAAATGCTGCGGAAGACTGATATTTGTCCAACTATACATTTAACATAGGTAGAGGGTAGGCATCTTCGCAATTCAGGTTTCCACAAAATTGACAGGTACAAAAAAGATTGGAAACATTCTGTTCATGCAAGTTTATCGAATGTTTAGGACTCAGTTTAGGATAGGCAAGAATCCTTTTAAATTTGTCCAAAATTGGCATTACAGTGGGAACAGGGTAGGCATCTCTAATTTTTTTTTTCGCTACGAAAGGATTAGCATTGCGGTAGTAAAACAGAGGAATCTTGGAACTTACCAACGCAATACCCCATACTCTGCAGTTCCTCGATCAGCTGCTGCTTTTGATCGGGCGACATCCTGGCGAAAATACTCCCTCTGGTGACCAATCTCGGAATGAGCTCGGGATAGTAATCCCGAATGACACCCCAGACCTTTCCGCTCATGGTGAAGCGATAGTTGTTGTACAGCGACTTCGGCTTGAGCTTGTTGACCTCGGTGCGGCTCATGTTGTTGGTAACGGTCTGCGATTCTAACGTGTCCAAGCTCTGTATGCTCGCCGAGTTCGACAGGAGGCTGTAGTCGACGGGCAGTGAGGTTTTGCGTTTGGTGTTCGAGAGTGTGTAGGAGAGCTGAGGCGGCGTGCTGTTGTCGCAGTTGATCGTGATGACGCTTTGGCCGGGAGTTACGATGTCGCAATCCCTCGCGACGCTCAGCGCCGTGAGGATGTTGTCGCCTGTGACCATAATCACGCGAATATTCGCGTCGTTCAGATTCCGAATGCACGGAATCGTCTGGGGCTTCAGGCGATTTTCCAGCACGATGAGGCCCAAGAGGGTGAGGTCCGTTTCGATGACGTCCCGTTGCGCTCGCTGCACCTTCGCGTACGACATCTTCAGCTCCTTGTGCGCCATCGCGATGACGCGGTACCCCTCCTGCGTGTACGTCTCGAGGACGTCGTAGAAGTCGCTCGGAATCGTCTCCTTGCGCACGAACGTGACGATCATCTCCGGCGAGCCCTTGCAGTAGTACTCGAAGTTCTGCGCGCCGAGCTTGCGCACGATCACGCCCATGCGCTGCGAGCTGCTCGAGAACGGAAACTCGCGAATTATGCCGATCTGAAGGTCGATGTCCTCGATTATTCGGTTTTCGGGCGGTCGATTTTTCGGCGGCTTCAAAACGGTCGGGAATATCATGTTGAATTTTGTGTTGTCAGAGACGTCGTGCTCTTCGATTGACCACTTCGTGCTCTCGAACATCTGCAAGCGGTAGTTAATTTAGGCTTCTTACAATTTTTAGGGAACTTTTACCTTTAAATCTAACGGATCCCCAGTTACTTGCTTATCAATTATCGTCAGAGAGTGACAGGAGACCAGCCCGCACACGAACGTATTATAAGGCAAGCTTTCGACGTTCTTAACGGATGGCAGAAAATTCTGTTTGTCAACCGGGACGATGCAAAGCAAATCCAATCCGTCTTCGGTCAAAGTGCCGGTCTTATCGAAGCAGATGCAGTCGATCGAACCCGACACGTTTATCGTGCGAGGAGATATGCAAAAAATTTGGTTCTTCCTGAGCCGAGTCTGCGCGTACAGACGTCCAACGGTCATCGCGGCCGGGAGAGCCGGCGGTACGACGATCGTAATCAAGTCTAAGGCTTCCAACACCAAATCCGCGGCGGGTATTCCTCTCAGAATCTAAACATGGAGTTTCACTGGGGAGCGCGGCGCATGCGCGGACTTACCTTAGTGACGATGGTGTAAACGAAACCTACGCCTGCAATTGCGGCCAAAAGCATAATGAAGCGATACGAGTCGTTCTCGAATCGAAAATCGACGGGTGGGGGGTAAAGAATGCTCCTTACCAGCCCCCCCTTGGCCGTGCAAAAGCCGGTACGTATCACGACCGCTAAGACCTTCTCGTTGCCGAAGTATCTGGTTTGAATCACCTGCGTGCCGCAAAATAACGTGTGGCGGGCATGCTCCTTGGAATTGTAGTACAAATTCGGAAGGTCGGGCAGAGGGGTTTTGGTGACGGGGACGCTCTCGCCTGAAACAAAAATGTTTGTTACAGGCGCGTACGTTTTCGGTTTTCCGTTACCGCGTGTAAATCGGTTTGGAAAAGCAAGACCGTTCTGCGCAAGCGCGCACTTCATCGTCGGATGTGAGGGATACATTCAAGCGCTTCGTATGCAGGACACTAGGAAAGGGAAACGAAATATTAGCAATAGGAAATCAAACTGGGCACGATGGGTTACGGAAACTGGAACCTGGAAACGTTGGGAACTGTGAACTGAACACGGAAAGTTGGAATCCAGAAGCTCTTTGGAAGCGGATAATTAAAAACTAGGTGCTGGAAGCAAGAACGTGGCACCGTAGGAACTGCGGACCTAGTGTGGTAGAATCTGGAAGCGGGAACCTGGAAACGAAATTGGAAATTGAGAACTAAACGCTCAAAAATGAACACTAGAAGTTAGAATCTGGAAGCTCTTTGGAAGCGGGTACTAAAAACTGGGTGCTGGAAGCAGGAAAGGGAAACCGGACATAGCGCGAAGAATCTGGAAGCTGGAACCTGGAACGAAGTTGAGAACTGTGAACTGAACGCTCAAAAATGAACACTGGAAGTTAGAATCTGGAAGCTCTTTGGAAGCGGGTACTAGAAACTGGGTGCTGGGAGCAGGAAAGTGAAACCGAACATAGCGCGATAGCATCTGGAAGCTGGAACCTGGAAACGAAGTTGAGAACTGTGAATTAAACGCTCAAAAATGAACACTAGAAGTTAGAATCTGGAAGCTCTTTGGAAGCGGGTACTAGAAACTGGGTGCTGGAAGTAGGAAAGTGAAACCGGACATAGCGCGATAGAATCTGGAAGCTGGAACCTGGAAACGAAGTTGAGAAATGTGAATTAAACGCTCAAAAATGAACACTAGAAGTTAGAATCTGGAAGCTCTTTGGAAGCGGGTACTAGAAACTGGGTGCTGGAAGAAGGAAATTGAAACCGGACATTGCGCGATAGAATCTGGAAGCTGGAACCTGGAAACGAAGTTGAGAACTGTGAACTGAACGCTCAAAAATGAACACTGGAAGTTAGAATCTGGAAGCTCTTTGGAAGCGGGTACTAGAAACTGGGTGCTGGAAGCAGGAAAGTGAAAGCGGACATAGCGCGATAGAATCTGGAAGCTGGAACTGGAAACGAAGTTGAGAACTGTGAACTGAACGCTCAAGAATGAACACTAGAAATTAGAATCTGGAAGCTCTTTGGAAGCGGGTACTAGAAACTGGGTGCTGGAAGCAGAAAAGTGAAACCGGACATAGCGCGATAGAATCTGGAAGCTGAAACCTGGAAAGGAAGTTGAGAACCGTGAACTGAACGCTCAAAAATGAATACTAGAAGTTAGAATCTGGAAGCTCTTTGGAAGCGGGAACTAGAAACTGGGTGCGGGAAGCAGGAAAGTGAAACCGGACATAGCGCGATAGAATCTGGAAGCTGGAACCTGGAAACGAAGTTGAGAACTGTGAACTGAACGCTCAAAAATGAACACTGGAAGTGAGAATCTGGAAGCTCTTTGGAAGCGGGTACTAGAAACTGGGTGCTGGAAGCAGGAAAGTGAAAGCGGACATAGCGCGATAGAATCTGGAAGCTGGAACCTGGAAACGAAGTTGAGAACTGTGAACTGAACGCTCAAAAATGAACACTGGAAGTTAGAATCTGGAAGCTCTTTGGAAGCGGGTACTAGAAACTGGGTGCTGGAAGCAGGAAAGTGAAAGCGGACATAGCGCGATAGAATCTGGAAGCTGGAACCTGGAAACGAAGTTGAGAACTGTGAACTGAACGCTCAAAAATGAACACTGGAAGTTAGAATCTGGAAGCTCTTTGGAAGCGGGTACTAGAAACTGGGTGCTGGAAGCAGGAAAGTGAAAGCGGACATAGCGCGATAGAATCTGAAAGCTGGAACCTGGAAACGAAGTTGAGAACTGTGAACTGAACGCTCAAAAATGAACACTGGAAGTTAGAATCTGGAAGCTCTTTGGAAGCGGGTACTAGAAACTGGGTGCTGGAAGCAGGAAAGTGAAACCGGACATAGTGCGATAGAATCTGGAAGCTGGAACCTGGGAACGAAGTTGAGAACTGTGAACTGAACGCTCAAAAATGAACACTGGAAGTTAGAATCTGGAAGCTCTTTGGAAGCGGGTACTAGAAACTGGGTGCTGGAAGCAGGAAAGTGAAACCGGACATAGCGCGATAGAATCTGGAACCTGGAAACGAAGTTGAGAACTGTGAACTGAACGCTCAAAAATGAACACTAGAAGTTAGAATCTGGAAGCTCTTTGGAAGCGGGTACTAGGAACTGGGTGCTGGGAGCAGGAAAGTGAAACCGGACATAGCGCGATAGAATCTGAAAGCTGGAACCTGGAAACGAAGTTGAGAACTGCGAACTGAACGCTCAAAAATGAACACTGGAAGTTAGAATCTGAAAGCTCTTTGGAAGCGGGTACTAGAAACTGGGTGCGGGAAGCAGGAAAGTGAAACCGGACATAGCGCGATAGAATCTGGAAGCTGGAACCTGGAAACGAAGTTGAGAACTGTGAACTGAACGCTCAAAAATGAACACTGGAAGTGAGAATCTGGAAGCTCTTTGGAAGCGGGTACTAGAAACTGGGTGCTGGAAGCAGGAAAGTGAAACCGGACATAGCGCGATAGAATCTGGAAGCTGGAACCTGGAAACGAAGTTGAGAACTGTGAATTAAACGCTCAAAAATGAACACTAGAAGTTAGAATCTGGAAGCTCTTTGGAAGCGGGTACTAGAAACTGGGTGCTGGGAGCAGAAAAGTGAAACCGGGCATAGTGCGATAGAATCTGGAAGCTGGAACCTGGAAACGAAGTTGAGAACTGTGAACTAAACGCTCAAAAATGAACACTAGAAGTTAGAATCTGGAAGCTCTTTGGAAGCGGGTACTAGAAACTGGGTGCTGGAAGCAGGAAAGTGAAACCGGACATAGCGCGACAGCATCTGGAAGCTGGAACCTGGAAACGAAGTTGAGAACTGTGAACTGAACGCTCAAAAATGAACACTAGAAGTTAGAATCTGGAAGCTCTTTGGAAGCGGGTACTAGAAACTGGGTGCTGGGAGCAGAAAAGTGAAACCGGACATAGGCGATAGAATCTGGAAGCTGGAACCTGGAAACGAAGTTGAGAACTGTGAATTAAACGCTCAAAAATGAACACTAGAAGTTAGAATCTGGAAGCTCTTTGGAAGCGGGTACTAGAACATGGGCGCTGGAAGCAGGAAAGTGAAACCGGACATTGCGCGATAGAATCTGGAAGCTGGAACCGGGAAACGAAGTTGAGAACTGTGAATTAAACGCTCAAAAATGAACACTAGACGTTAGCATCTGGAAACTCTTTGGAAGCGGGAACTAGAAACTGGGTGCTGGAAGCAGGAAAGTGAAACCGGACATTGCGCGATAGAATCTGGAAGCTGGAATCTGGAAACGAAGTTGAGAACTGTGAACTGAACGCTCAAAAATGAACACTCGAAGTTAGAATCTGGAAGCTCTATGGAAGCGGGTACTAAAAACTGGGTGCTGGAAGCAGGAACCTGGACAGGGAGTTAGAAATTGTGAACTGAACACGGAAAGTTACAATCTGAAAGCTCTTTGGAAGCTGGTAACTAGAAACTGGGTGCTGGACGCGGGAATAGGGAACCGGGAAAGTTGCGGTGAGGTAAAATCTGGAAGCTGGAACCTGGAAACGGATTTGGGAAGTGTGAACTGAACACTGAAAGTTACAATCTGGAATCTTCTTGGAAGCGGTAACTAGAAACTGGGTGCTGAAAGCGGGAATCGAGAGAACTGTGGACGTAAATTTAGATGTATGCCTTTTGCGCTAACGAACGCCCCCTCATGTTGGCGAACAATGGAATTACCTGTGAGCATAGATTCGTTCAGGATGCAGTTTCCGGTCAACAAAACGGCGTCGCAGTGCAAAATGCAACCGTGCGGCGGTATTTCGATGACATCGCCCGGCACCAGCAGCTCGGTCGAAATGACCTCGGTGACGACCTCGTCGTTCTCCGCGTGATCGTCCAGGGCGCTCTTCGGCTTTGAGCGCACGACGCTGATGACGTCCGAGCTGTGAACCGTCGACTTCAGGTTGCGCTGATTCTAAAAAAACCGGGACGCAATTAAAATGGCAACCGCGCGAAGGGATTAACCCACCCGTCGCGTCTGTATCACGGTCATCGTGATGCCGAACACCGACATGATCATGATGGCGGCGGCGTAGTAGTAGTAGCTGTCGGCGAACCAAAGGCAAAAACTGAAAAGCTGGAAGATGTAGAACGGATTCAGGACCTCCAGGAAAAGCAGCGTGACCACCGGCAGCTCCTTGACCGTAATCTCGTTCGACCCGTAGACCAACCTGCGCATGAACTGCTCCCCGATGCTCAGGCCTTTGCTTCTGTGCAGCGTCTCGCTGAGCACGTGCTGGTCGAGACCGCGCAGCTTCACGAACTCGGACACCTCGCGGTTCCAAATATACGTGACCTTCTTGCACGTAAATATCAGCAGCCTGTCCAGCTCCCGGAAGATGCCCTCGCCGAAGTGGACCGAGAGCAGAGAGTTCTCGAGCTGGGGCACGTAGTGATTGTGATGGTTGAGCCGATTGTCGTCGCTCTTCAGCTTTCGGACGCTTTCGGGCGTCAAGACGCGCAGCTGTTTCACATGGTAGATCTTGTGCTTTCCGTTGTAGAGCTCCTGAAATGTTTCCAAATAACTATGGTCGGAAATGGTTCGAAAGGGCTTACCGTTATCAGGAGCTGTTCGGCTTCGTTTACGGGGCACGGGACGCAGGTCGCGCGCAGGTACAAATGCGGAATCCAATGGAAGAGCAACCGTAGCAATCCGCACGTTAGCACAATAAAAAGGTACGTTACCGCCAAACGAAGTTTGCTAGGTTTGTAACCGCAAATTTCCATTTGGTCGTCCTTCCCCTTGTTGATGAACATTGTGTTGTCGGGCGCATTTATGGAGAGACCTAATAGAATGATGCGATGGGTTAGTGCAAGTGGTTTTTTCAAGTTTGATAAGAAAATTTTGCAATAGATAAGACGCCGGAACGGAGCGACAAGTCGCTGTCTGGGAACGCATAGAAGGTACCAATGTCGTCGTTTACCGTTCATGGAAATTCATGATACTGGCTGATAACCGTCGATTGCATAGGCTTTTACTAACGAGCAGCACGATAGCTTATCATCGAGTGCTGCCTATTGTTTTGTATACATCATACCCAAACACTCAAGGACTAAAAATTTCCGTTAGTGCCAAAAAACGTCGACTAATGGTTAACCGGCCTAAAAGTCACACTAATTTTTCCAAATGGGCACTTTGTGCCTGAATCCTATAGATCGATTTCAATTGCGCAATGGAAACATATTTCGGAAATGTCAAGCACAAAAATTTCTTTAGAAGGAACATAAATTGTAGGTAACTCTCGTGACGGAGGGTGGGGGGACCGATCGAGGGCTTATTTATTAAAATTATAAGTTTTCGAATTTTTTTAAAATATTTTTAGAATTTTCTAGATTGGTTTAGAATGCGCTAGAATTTTTTGAGAATGTTTTAGATTTTTTTTGATATTTTAGAATACGTTTAGAATTTTCTAAATTTGTTTAAAATGCCCAAGAATTTTTGTTTCTATTCTTGAATTTTCTAAACATTTTTCAAATTTTAGACATTTTCTAGATTTGTTTAGAATGTCCTAGAATTTTTTCAGAACTATTTTTAAATTTTTTCCAAATTTCTAAAATATTTTAAAATATTTTTAGAATTTCCTAGAATTGTTTAGAATGCTCTAGAATTTGTTTAAAACTATTCTTAAATTTTCTAGAATTTTTTCGAATTTTCTAGTATTTTTTTTAGATATTTTCTAGATTTGTTTAGAATCTCCTAGAATTTTTTTCGAACTATTTTTGAATTTTTTCCAAATTTCTAAAATTTCTTAAATATTTTAGAATATTTTTAGAATTTTCTAGATTTGTTTAGAATGCTCTAGAATGTTCTAGAACTTTTTAAATATTTTTAGAATTTCCTAGATTTGTTTAGAATGCTCTAGAATTTGTTTAAAACTATTCTTAAATTTTCTAGAATTTTTTCGAATTTTCTAGTATTTTTTTTAGATATTTTCTAGATTTGTTTAGAATCTCCTAGAATTTTTTTCGAACTATTTTTGAATTTTTTCCAAATTTCTAAAATTTCTTAAATATTTTAGAATATTTTTAGAATTTTCTAGATTTGTTTAGAATGCTCTCTAGAATTTGTTTGAAACTATTCTCAAATTTTCTAAAATTTTTTCGAATTTTCTAGAATTTTTTAGATATTTTCTAGATTTGTTTAGAATGCTCTAGAATTTTCTAAAACATTTTAAATATTTTAAAATATTTTTAGAATTTCCTAGATTTGTTTAGAATGCTCTAGAATTTGTTTAAAACTGTTCTTAAATTTTCTAGAATTTTTTCGAATTTTCTAGAATTTTTTAGATATTTTCTAGATTTGTTTAGAATGTCCTAGAATTTTTTTAGAACTATTTTTGAATTTTTTCCAAATTTCTAAAATTTTTTAAATATTTTAGAATATTTTTAGCATTTTCTAGATTGTTTAGAATGCTCTAGAATTCTCTAACTTTTTAAATATTTTAAAATATTTTTAGAATTTCCTAGATTTGTTTAGAATGCTCTAGAATTTGTTTAAAACTATTCTTAAATTTTCTAGAATTTTTTCGAATTTCTAGCGATTTTTTTAAGATATTTTCCGAATTTTTTTAGAATTCTAGATTTGTTTTAGAATGCGTTCTTGAGAACTATTCTTTGAAATTTCTAGAATTTTTTAGATCATCTTCTCCGAACACAAAGGACACATTAATCGTTTTATACAATTTTAGATTTTTATTTACAATTTTAGTGTACACAAAAATTTGAAGTTTGGGCTTTTAACTCCGAGGCGTAAAATCCGCTATAAGAGTTTTCGTGTCCACCACTAGGGCATCTTTGTTACTTGCAATAAATTGATAAACTTTCGATTTGTCAAATTTCAAGACGTTCTGTTGAAAGCCCCCCTCCCCCAAAAAAGCGATTTAGCCTTTTTTGGTGAACAAAAATACTAAAAATCGCACTGCAATCGACTTTGATGAAATTTGGGTGCATGCAGGTTTCGGTTCCCTTGCCATCTTTCAAAGGTTTTTGAAGGTGTCAAAGCCATAATGTTCATGTTTACAGTTGTGAGTTTCTTGGTTTTTGAGAAATTTTTGAATTGAAGAGTTAAACTAATTATTCTGTTTCTGGAAAATAAGCTCCCGACGGCACTATAGTAGTGCTGATTTGCGAGGTGATTTTGTGCCCAACACACCTTCGGCCATTGAATAGTTTGGTACTTATTTAACTGAAATGCACCCCCAACCAAAACAAATGGGTCATTAATATAGCGCCAGTTCTGACACTGAAGACTCGGCCGGCACTATGGTATTGACACTGCCAAGCGAGCCGCAGACGAGTTCGGCAGAAAACAGGACCAGTTATTGAAACTGAAGCTCGGCGGCACTAACAGATTTGTGCCGCGCAAGTAGTTGGCACTCATTTCGCTTGGATCTCGACTTGAATGTACCTCTAAACAACAAAAGGTGTCACTGTCGAGCGAGCCTCAGACGAGTTCGGCCCAAAAGAGGACCAGTTCCTGAAACAAACTCGACGGCACTATCTGATTTGTGCCGAGCGAGTCGTCGGTACTCATTTAGCTTGAATCAGGACTTGAATGTACCTCTGAACAGAACAAGATGACACTGCCAAGCGAGCCGCAGACGAGTTCGGCAGAAAACAGGACCAGTTATTGAAACTGAAGCTCGGCGGCACTAACAGATTTGTGCCGCGCAAGTAGTTGGCACTCATTTCGCTTGAATCTCGACTTGAAGGTACCTCTAAACGAAAAAAGGTGTCACTGTCGAGCGAGCCGCAGACGAGTTCGGCGCAAAATAGGACCAGGTCTTGAAACAAGCTCGACGGCACTATCTGATTTGTGCCGAGCGAGTCGTCGGTACTCATTTAACTTGAATCTGAACTTGAATGTACCTCTGAACAAAATAAGATGACACTGCCGAACGAACCGCAGGCGAGTTCGGCAGAAAATAGGACCAATTATTGAAACTGAAGCACGGCGGCACTATAGTATTGTGCTTTGTGCCGAACTCACCTTCGGCTCGCTCGACATTGGATGGTTTGCGACTTATTTAACCGAAATGCACATCCAACCAAAAAAAGAAAGAAAGCGAGTTCGCCCCAAAATAGGCCCAGTTCTTGAAACTGAAGCTCGGCGGCACTATCTGATTAGTGCTGAACAAATCTTCGGCTCGTTCAGCATTGAATGGTTTGATACTTATTTAACTGGAATGCACCCCCCAACCAAAAAAAGGTGTCAAAGGAGAGTTCGGTACAAAATAGGCCCAGTTCATGAAACTGAAGCTCGATGGCACTATCTGATTTGTGCCGAGCGAGTCGTTGGTACTCATTTAACTTGCATCTCGACTTGAATGTACCGCTAAACTAAAAAAAGGTGTCACTGCCGAGCGAGCCGCAGGCGAGTTCGGTACAAAATAGGGTCAGTTCTTGAAACTCAAACTTGGCGGCACTGAAACGCACCTGCAAAGATGTCATTACGGAAAGATACGAAGACGAGGCCGGTACAAAATAGGCCCGGTTCATTAAACGTCATTGCTGAGCGAGCCGCAGACACAAAATAGACACTGTTCTTGAAACGGAAACTCCAGAGCATTATAGTAGTCTGATTTGTGCCGAACTCCCCTTCGGCTCGCTCGGCATTGATTGGTTTCGTACTCGCATAACTTGAATTTATCTCAAACCAAAAAAAGGCGTCATTGCCGACCCATCCGCACGTAAGTTCGGTACAAAATAGGCTCCGTTTTTTAAACTGAAGGTCTACGGCACTATAGTATAGGCACAAAATAGACACAGTTCTTGAAACTGAAGGTTGACGGCACTATAGTACTTCGATTTGTTGTGATCGGTTTCGTACTCGCATAACATGAATCTACCTCAAACCAAAAAAAGGCGTTATTGTCGAGCGAGCCGCAGGCACAAAATAGGCACTGTTCTATTGACACTGAAACTCGACAGCAGTCTGTTTTGTGCCGAACTCACCTGCGGTTCGCTCGGCATTGGTTGGTTTCGTACTCGCATAACTTGAATCTACCTCAAGCCAAAAAAAGCGACAACTGAAGGTCTACGGCACTATAATAGTCCGATTTGTGCCGAACTCACATTCGGCTCGCTCGGCATTTGTTGGTTTGGTACTCGCTTAACTTGAATCTACCTCAAAAGTCACAGGCGAATGCGGCACAAAATAGGCTCAGTTCTTCAAACTGAAGCTTGACAGCACTACAGTAGTTCGATTTGTGTCGAGCTCGCTACGCATTGAATGGTTTGATAGTCATTTAACTGAAATGTACCTCCGAACAAAAAAAAAAGGTAATTGCCGAGCGAGCCGAAGGCGAGTTCGGCACAAAATAGGCCCAGTTCTTCAAAATGAAGCTCCACGGCACGATGGCAGTTCGGTATGTGAATGGTTTGGCACCGATTTTACTTATAGTACCTTCAACCAAATAAAGTTGACATAGATTCAGGTTCATTTATGCTGGCTGTTTCACGTAAACCGTTCACCTGAAAGTCTTCAGGTTCTATCATGATCGTTGCACTTCCGGTTTTACCGGATGTGGACTGCTTCCATATCTTCAAAGGACTACCCTCTATTTCGTTGCATTTTCGAAATCTACATGAAAATCTAGGGGGTTCGATACCGCATTTCCCTATACCCAGCATCGAAGATTTTGAAGTTATTCATGATTTTTGAAAATGTTGGCGGTCAAACGTCAAAATGGATTTTTTTGTTGGTGGCGGACGTTAAACGTTTTTTTTTGGTGGTGGTTTTTGGTGTAGCGGTAGTTGCGCGTAAAACCGGAAGTGAAACGATCATGATAGTATTTTCATTCGATAGATCACGAAAACTATGTTGATAGGGGGGGGGGGGGCGTACACTTACTTTTTGACTTATTCTTAATTTCTCAAGAACGTTACTGCCTTTGTGCCAGAATATTTAAAAAAACAATGTAGGGGAAACCCGAGGGGAAGGGGCGGGGATGGGGGGAGGGTTCTTACTTTTTAACATATTCTTAATTTCTCAAGAAGTTTACTGTCTTTGTGCCAGAATATTTAAAAAAAAAACATGTAGATACACCTGAAGGGAAGGGGCGGGAGTGGAGGTGGGGTCACGGGTTCGCTTTTTACAATTATTTTTCCCGTTTTTTTCTTGTGCGAGAACTTCCCAAAGGATTTCAATTGCGCAATGCAATTTTAATTCATCGAAGACTATGGTCCGAGTCGTAGCGGATTTTTTTGGCCTCGATCAAGACCTTTGAATTAATCGGCTTGTTTACGGATGTTTATTGCGTTTTTCGATCTATTACTAATTGTAGGGAATTTGGTGAGTGTTCTCACTCGCCAGGTAAACTTGTTTGCAAGGTGCGAATGAAATGGTACAATAATGAGAAATTAACCTTTTAAAAGGCCCGCCTGCTGCTCCGAATTGTTCTGGTCGCAATTTTTATTCCTCTGAAAGGAAAAATGGAAGTAACCTCTCCGCGGTTGATTACTCATTGTCACTAACGCAATTACTCACTGGTTTTACGTGTAAGAAACTAAATTATTATTAAACGTTAAAACAAACTCTCCTCCTCCTTGCTTTAAGTACCAAAATTACACTCAGAAGTTTTGTACCCTTTCTCTCAACACCACACCGTATTTTTCCACTACACACTGATTGATATCTTCGGCGTATTTCAATTTCAACAATTCGATCTGAAAAGTTAAATACTTACAATTAATTTGGGACGCTTAACGTCGCAGCGTCTTCGCGCCGAGGGTATCGTAACGCAATCCGTCGTTTCGCCCAATTTCTCCGCGAAAAAGGTGACCAAAACAAGCGATAAAATACCAAAATAAATTCGACGCAAACACTCGATATCGGTTACGTAAGAGATAATCAGCGAGTACAAAGGCTCAAAACCGCAAAACCTACCTCGACACTCGGTTCCCTCGATGACGCCGGAGTCGCGATGGCCCATGCTCTTCGTCGACCCGTCGTCGGTGACGCACTACGCGAAACGTCTCCAAGACATTTATCAGTCCAGGCGAAAAAGTGTTGACTAACCTCGCACCGCTGACCTACTCGATAAGACCGGTCATCGAAAGCGTGTTAATCCCCGAAGTTCGGACGCGAAGAAAACCCCCCCAATTCGGCGACGACGGTTTCGTGGGAGAAGTCGAACGGTCGGTTCGCCGTACGCAAAGTGCGACTTTTGAGGAGCAAGGGCCAAGGTCGACGTGCGAATCTGGGACGAGAGTCGTTCTCCCGGAACGGATCTATGCCAAGCGTTGCTTTGAAATAAGTGCATTGCAAAATCCAGGACCTTGAAGAAGCTTCTCACGAACGTCAATTAGAGCACATTGTGTTTATCAGAAGTGAAGCTTCAAACAATGTTTTTGAAAATGACCTCTAAAAAGGTCTCTGAGAGAGCCTTTGAATGCTCTGAAGATCACTTTGGAAAGCGACCGAAGGCTGTGCGAGGTAGTTTCCAAGTTTCCGAAGCTTGTCAACGCCTCCGTTCCAAACCTTTCGCATTATTACCAGCACACCCTAGGTCCCTTTTCCAAGCGTTGTAGGTACTTTCTAGAACTAGCAGCTCTAGCTCTAGACACGCTCGGGAAGTTCTGGAATGTTCCGGAAAAGGTTCAAAGGTCTATGGAAACCGACTTTGTGGTTCAATGGTAGAACGTTGGGCTATAAATCCGGAGGTCGCGTGTTCGAACCTGGGTTGAGGTTGAATTTTTCTTCTGTGGCACAGATGGGAATTACGTTAGACACGTAGATTTGTAAAATCTGTAAATCTCAGTGACGCGCTTCCAAAGCTTTCTAGCACTTTTCGGAGATTTTTTCCAAAAATTCCATATGCCTTTGGACACCTTTAAGGTCCTTTCAAGAGTTTTATAGAATATCATAGCCTATACAAGCCTCGAAAGGTCTAGAACAGTCAGAAAAGTTCCGTAAAAGGCCTAAACAGCTATAGAGCATCTTCGAGTGCTCCAGGCTATTATTAATTAATTGAGAATACTTAGAAGTAGATGCTATTTGTTCTGCTGGGATTATACAACTCTAAGACGCCGTCTCCAAATACCGAGCGAACCGAAGGCGAGTGCGGCATAAATAAAAAAGACACGTGATCTAGAATTATAGCAACAATTTCTCTGACGGATTTATGCCGAACTCGCCTTCGGCTCGCTCAGCATTCGTAGATACAGTCATAGATGACCTTATTTGGTCTAATAGAAGTATGGCCTTTAAAAATTGTGTCGACGAATGCCGAGCGAGCCGAAGGCGAGTTCGGCATAAATAAGAAAGACGCGTGATCTCCCTAGACGGGATAGCCGGATTTATGAGTCGTAGACGCAGCCTTAGATGACCTTATTTGGTCTATTTGAAGTATGGCTAGGGGGAAACAAGTACCATTTTTGGTGTACACCAAAAATTCAAATTCAAAATAATTCACCTAAATTCATGTTAATTCACGTTTATTCAAGTTAACTCACGCACGTAAATTCAAATTTATTCAGGTCAATTCAAATTAATTTACGTTAATTCAAATTGAATCATGTTAATTGACATTAATTCTCGTTAATTCTGATTAATTCACGTTAATTCTAATTAATTCACGTTAGTTCAAATTAACACAGAGGGGTGTTAGTACACCAAACATTCAAAGTTGTTTCCATCTGGAATTTATCCAAGGCAAATTTTTACCAGTACTACAGTTTGCGAGTAAAACATTTCAACGGCGGATTTTTTCTGGGGACAAATTTTTTACACAAGTATACCAGAGAAAAATTTCCCAAGAGCCATTTTTCCAATCTTAAATTTTCAAGACGAGAATTTTTCCATAGAGAATTTCCCCGGGGCGAATTTTTCGAAGACGAGATTTTAAGTGCCAAATATTCCAAGGCCTATTTTGTTGGAGGCTAAATTTTCCGTATGCGAATTTTCTGGAAATGAATTTTTCCACGACAAATATTCCCAAGGCGAATTTTGAGGGGACAATTTTTGTGAGTCAAATATTTCAAGGGTGATTTTTTTACGTTTCTGGAAACAAGTTTTTCACGCAAGTTTCCGGGGCGAGTTTTTTAAGCGAGCATTCCAGGGCATAAACTTCCAACGCAAATTTTTCTTTGACGATTTTTTGGGGACCAAATATTCGAAAGATGATTTCTGTAGACGAATTTCCTTTTCTGGACGAATGTTTCAAGGGCAGTTTTGGGAGCCTAGATTTTCCGTAGGTAAATTTTTCGGAAGAGAATTTTCCATAGCGAATTTTCCCAGAACAATTTTCCTTGTAGTTTTTGGGAGTCAAATATTCCAAGGACGACTTTATTCGGTAGGCGACTTTTTTAGGAAAGAAGTTTTCCAGGAAGAACCCTCCCGAAAATTGTTGGGGGTGAAATTTTCACGCAAATATTACGGGAGGAAAATTCTTAGAGGCGATTATGCCCTGAATGAATTTACGGGTTGAATCTTGCACGGAAGCATTTTAAAAAGATTTTTTCAGAGAGAATTTGTCTCGTATATTTTTTTCGGAGGACAAGTCTTTAGGGGTAAAATATTCCAGGGGCGATTTTTAGAGCGCATCAAATTTTCTGGAATTATTCACGCAAGTATTCTAGCGAAGGTAGATTTTTACGAGCTTTTTTTATGAGAGTGATTTTTCCTAGCGAATTTTCAGGAGATTTCTAAGGGCAATTTTTTACAGGAATCGGCGATTTGCGAAAAACGAATTTTCCAGGGCAAATTTTTACAGGACGAGTGTTAGTGGGTCAAATATTCCAACAGAGATTTTTTCGAGACTAATTTTCTGGAGGCAAATTTTTCACGCAAGTATTTCAGGGAAAAGTTTTCCAAGAACGATTTTTTCGTGTTTAAATTTTCAGGACAAGAATTTTTCCATAGCGAATTTTTCCAGGGCGAGACGTGTTTTTAATGTCAAATATTCCAAGGGCGATTTTTTCGTGGCTAAATTTCCAGGACAAAAATTTGTTGTTCCAGGAAAGAATTTTCCGGTGCGCATATCCCCAAGGCGATTTTTTCAAGCCTACATTTTCCGGGAACAAGTCCTTAAAGTGATTTTTTCGAGGCTACATTTTCAGGATGAGAATTTTTCTATAGCGAATATCTCCAGTGAGAAACTTTTCCGGGAACAAGCCTTTAGGGATGAAACATTCCAAGGGCGATTTTTTAAGCGCAACCAAATTTTCTTAAGCGAATTTTCTGGGGATTTATAAGGGCAATTTTTTCAGGAATCGATGATTTTTTAAAACGAATTTGTCTTGAGGGGAACAAGTACCATTTTTGGTGTACACCAAACATTCAAATTCAAATTAATTTACGAAAATTCATCTTAATTCCTGCTAATTCAAATTAATTCACGATAATTCAAATTAATTCACGTTAATTCAAAATAATTCACTTAAATTCATGTTAATTCACGTTTACTCAAGTTAATTCACATAAATTCAAATTTATTCAGATTAATTCAAATTAATTTAATTAATTCAAATTGAATCATGTTAATTGACATTAATTTTCGTTAATTCTAATTAATTCACGTTAGTTCAAATTAACACAGAGGGGTATACACCAAACATTCAAAGTTGTTTCAATCTAGAATTTTTCCAAGGCAAATTTTTACCAGGACTAGAATTTGCGAGTAAAATATTTCAACGGCTGATTTTTTCTGGGGTCAAATTTTTTACACAAGTATCCCAGGGAAAAAATTTGCAAGAGCAATTTTATCAATCTTAAATTTTCAAGACGAGAATTTTTCCATAGAGAATTTCCCCGGGGCGAATTTTTCGGAGACGAGATTTTAAGTGCCAAATATTCCAAGGCCTATTTTTTTGGAGGCTAAATTTTCCGTATGCGAATTTTCTAGAAATGAATGTTTCCACGACTAATATTCCCAAGGCGAATTTTGAGGGGACAATTTTTGTGGGTGAAATATTTCAAGCGTGATTTTTTTACGTTTCTGGAAACAAGTTTTCCACGCAAGTTTCCGCGGCGAGTTTTTTAAGAGAGCATTCCAGGGCATAAACGTCCAACGCAAATTTTTCTTTGACGATTGTTTGGGGACCAAATATTCGAAAGATGATTTTTTCAACATTTTCTGTAGACGAATTTCCTTTTCTGGACGAATGTTTCAAGGGCAGTTTTGGGAGCCTAGATTTTCCGTAGGTAAATTTTTCGGAAGAGAAATTTTCCATAGCGAATTTTCCCAGGACAATTTTCCTTGTAGTTTTTGGAAGACAAATATTCCAAGGACGATTTTATTCGGTAGGCGAATTTTTTAGGAAAGAAGTTTTCCAGGAAGAACCCTCCCGAAAATTGTTGGGGGTGAAATTTTCACCCAAATGTTACGGGAGGAAAATTCGTAGTAGAGGCGAATATTCCCCGTATGAATTTACGGGTTGAATCTTGCACGGAAGCATTTTAAAAAGGCGATTTTTTCATAGCGAATTTGTCTCGTATATTTTTTTCGGTGGACAAGTCTTTAGCGGTAAAATATTCCAGGGGCGATTTTTAGAGCGCATCAAATTTTCTGGAATTATTCACGCACGTATTCTAGCGAAGGTAGATTTTTACGAACCTTTTTTTATGAGGGCGATTTTTCCTAGCGAATTTTCAGGAGATTTCTAAGGGTAATTTTTTACAGGAATCGGCGATTTTCGAGAAACGAATTTTCCAGGGCAAATTTTGTCAGGGCGAGTGTTAGTGGGTCAAATATTCCAAAGGAGATTTTTTCGTGGCTAAATTTCCAGGACAAAAATTTGTTATACAATTATTCCAGGAAAGAATTTTCCGAGGAATTTTCGGTGCGCATATCCCCAAGGCCATTTTTTTCAAGCCTACATTTTCCGGAAGCGAATTTTTCCATGGGGAATTTTCCCAGAAGAAATTTTCCGGGAACAAGTCCTTGAAGATCAAACACAATAGTGATTTTTTCGAGGCTACATTTTCAGGATGAAAATTTTTCTATAGCGAATATCTCCAATGAGAAACTTTTCCGGGAACAAGTCTTTAGGGATGAAACGTTCCAAGGGCGATTTTTTAAGCGCAACCAAATTTTCTGAAGCGAATTTTCTGGGGATTTATAAGGGCAATTTTTTCAGGAATCGATGATTTTTTAGAAACGAATTTGTCTTAAGGGGAACAAGTACCATTTTTGGTGTACACCAAACATTCAAATTCAAATTAATTTACGTTAATTCATCTTAATTCCCGCTAATTCAAATTAAATCACGATAATTCAAATTAATTCACGTTAATTCACATTAATTGTAATTAATTCACGTTAATTCAAATTAATTCACGTTAATTCAAATTAATTCAGAGGGGTGTACACCAAAAATTCAAAGTTGTTTCCCCCTAGAAGTATAATCTTCTAAATTTGTGTCTACGAATACCGAGCGAACCGAAGGCTAGACAGGGGTTGTCGGATTTATGCCGAACTCTCCTTCGGCTCGCTCGGCATTCGTGGACGCAGACTTAGATGACATTTCATTCAAAAGACGGTCGAAAGTGAATTATTTTCAATAATGGAAAAATACAAGATCTAGGATTAAGGGATTAAGGGGTGGCCGGATTTATGCCGATCATACTCAGCGTGTGCACCCTTCAAAAATATGCGAAGATCGTCAGGGCCCCCTAACTGGCCCGTCACTATTCAATCTCCTTCACTATTTTCTCACAAAGTACGCAAACTTGGCAATAGTTCAAAATACGTATTCGTTTATATTTTTTTGGGAAACAAGGTCACTAACATTTGCAAACATTGCTTCTTTGTACACTGAATGATGTGCCACCAAAGGAATTTATACGCTCTTCAACGATTCTAATAAAATCAATTGTGTCCACTTGCCGTTGATTATTTCGGTACTATTTTGCACGCGTTTCCGTCACGAATTAATTTTTGATAGTCCCTCCGCCGTTGAATATAGAGAAGTGTCAAGGTCGGTATCTCATTTAGGATGCCTTTATTGTGCGACGCTCGCGCTATTTTAAACCGAGTTGTACTACTCACTTCTATATCGGGACGCCCAAACACGGTCGCGGATTCATTGAGCTGTGGTAACCCACATTTTCGCTCTCGAGATTTCCGTGACTTGTAGGAAAATAACCCTTTGCCGCTCCAAGTTATCGCGATAAAAACATTAACGGCCCTATTATTGATCCTTGAGGTACACTAAAAGTTAAATTCAGTCGAAAACTCGTAATGACTCATTTTTATTTCTCCAAAGACTTAATATTCGAAGGCGAGTACGGCATAAATCCGACAGCACCTGCCTAGTTTTGTAAATGTACGAATGCAGCTATGGAAAGCGCGCGGGTTTATTAGAAGGTCTGGGATGTAATAGAAGACCAAAAACTGTTGTAAATACAAGATTTTCGGCTCGGAATTTCAGATAAGCGGTATCTACGTCAATTGCTTTATAGATACATCAGATTACAGCTTTTGTCAGGATGTGCCTCTCATAGCAACGGCTAAACATTGTTGCCCCCTCCTGTCTAATTAAAAAAAATGCGTTTATTACATAATTTTATATAAAAATCTTGAACATGTGAAAGCGCCATCTAGCGACTAAAGCTTTCGGTACTCAGAAACGGCCTTACACTACTAGGTCGATGCATGGGTGTCATTGACCCAAGGGTTACAAAATTAATCTAACAGAACAAAAAAGTTACTTACCCATTGCTACCCAAAATCCAAGATAAAGAGAAACACTGCACAGCCAAACACCGCAGAATAACTAATTAAATCACGAATTGAGAAAAAAAACAAGATAATACAATTTATTGGTCCATTAAAGCCGCATTCATCAAACATGGAAAAACAGAGATCCTTCGAGCCTCTACGGAAAATTTAGAACCGGTTGACACAATTCCAAGTGAACGACGTAAGTGGTTGCGGCCGTGAGAATGTTCAGTTCTGATAAGGGCCTATTGATTGATAAGGAAAATTTGCGATCTCTGCAACAACTTTTGCCGATCCCCGATTGATAGAAGGATCGGCTGATACGTTCGAGCCGCCGGTTTATAGCAAGACCTTTCTGGTTCCTTTCCAAAACGTAAGAGGGCCCAGGTGGTTCTATAGAAGAAGATCTACAACGCTATGGAAGGGGGTTCTGAAGACACTAGGAGGCCGGACGCTACAATCCTAAACCATTTATCCTTCCAATGTATAGAAAGCACGAATTATTCCGAACTCGCCTTCGGCTCGCTCGGCATTGGTACAGACTTCAATATTGAAGTCAAAAAATTCAAACAGAGAAGATTTCTCGCCCCTGTCACATAGAAAACACGATTTATGTCAAATGGTGCTTTGTATAAGAAAGGGGAGAGCCGAATTTATGCCGAACTCACCTTCGGCTCGCTCGGCATTGGTACAGACTTTCGTCACAAAACAAAAAAGTTCAGGCAGAGAAGATTTGACCATTTATCACTGAGCCTACGAATGCCGAGCGAGCCGAAGTCGAGTTCGGCATAAATTCGGCTCGCCCCTGTCACATAGAAAACACGATTTATGTCAAATGGTGCTTTGTATATTGAAGGGGAGAGCCGAATTTATGCCGAACTCACCTTCGGCTCGCTCGGCATTGGTACAGACTTTTAATTATAAGACAAAAAAATTCAAGCAGAGAAGATTTGATGATTTATCACGGCGCCTACGAATGCCGAGCGAGCCGAAGGCGAGTTTGGCATAAATTCGGCTCGCCCCTGTGACAAAAAAACACGATTTATGTCGAATGGTGCTTTGTATATGGAAGGGGAGAGCCGAATTTATGCCGAACTCGCCTTCGGCTCGCTCGGCATTGGTACAGACTTTCGTCACAAAACAAAAAAGTTCAGGCAGAGAAGATTTGACCATTTATCACTGAGCCTACGAATGCCGAGCGAGCCGAAGGGTGAGTTTGGCATAAATTGGGCTCGCCCCTGTCACATAGAAAACACGATTTATGTCAAATGGTGCTTTGTATATGGAAGGGGAGAGCCGAATTTATGCCGAACTCGCCTTCGGCTCGCTCGGCATTGGTACAGACTTTCGTCACAAAACAAAAAAGTTCAGGCAGAGAAGATTTGACCATTTATCACTGAGCCTACGAATGCCGAGCGAGCCGAAGGGCGAGTTCGGCATAAATTCGGCTCGCCCCTGTCACATAGAAAACACGATTTATGTCAAATGGTGCTTTGTATATGGAAGGGGAGAGCCGAATTTATGCCGAACTCACCTTCGGCTCGCTCGGCATTGGTACAGACTTTAATTATAAGACAAAAAAAATTCAAGCAGAGAAGATTTGAGGATTTATGACGGCGCTTACGAATGCCGAGCGAGCCGAAGGGGAGTTTGGCATAAATTCGGCTCGCCCCTGTGACAAAAAAAACACGATTTATGTCGAATGGTGCTTTGTATATGGAAGGGGAGAGCCGAATTTATGCCGAACTCGCCTTCGGCTCGCTCGGCATTCGTAGGCGCCGTGATAAATTATCATATCTTCTCTGCTTGAATTTTTTTGTCTTATAATTAAAGTCTGTACCAACGAGTGTACCAATGCCGAGCGAGTCGAAGGGTGAGTTTGGCATAAATTGGGCTCGCCCCTGTCACATAGAAAACACGATTTATGTCAAATGGTGCTTTGTATATGGAAGGGGAGAGCCGAATTTATGCCGAACTCGCCTTCGGCTCGCTCGGCATTGGTGCAGACTTTCGTCACAAAACAAAAAAGTTCAGGCAGAGAAGATTTGACCATTTATCACTGAGCCTACGAATGCCGAGCGAGCCGAAGGGCGAGTTCGGCATAAATTCGGCTCGCCCCTGTCACATAGAAAACACGATTTATGTCAAATGGTGCTTTGTATATGGAAGGGGAGAGCCGAATTTATGCCGAACTCGCCTTCGGCTCGCTCGACATTGGTACAGACTTTCGTCACAAAACAAAAAAGTTCAGGCAGAGAAGATTTGACCATTTATCACTGAGCCTACGAATGCCGAGCGAGCCGAAGGCGAGTTCGGCATAAATTCGGCTCGCCCCTGTCACATAGAAAACACGATTTATGTCAAATGGTGCTTTGTATATGAAAGGGGAGAGCCGAATTTATGCCGAACTCACCTTCGGCTCGCTCGGCATTGGTACAGACTTTAATTATAAGACAAAAAAATTCAAGCAGAGAAGATTTGAGGATTTATGACGGCGCTTACGAATGCCGAGCGAGCCGAAGGGGAGTTTGGCATAAATTCGGCTCGCCCCTGTGACAAAAAAAACACGATTTATGTCGAATGGTGCTTTGTATATGGAAGGGGAGAGCCGAATTTATGCCGAACTCGCCTTCGGCTCGCTCGGCATTCGTAGGCGCCGTGATAAATTATCATATCTTCTCTGCTTGAATTTTTTTGTCTTATAATTAAAGTCTGTACCAACGAGTGTACCAATGCCGAGCGAGTCGAAGGGTGAGTTTGGCATAAATTGGGCTCGCCCCTGTCACATAGAAAACACGATTTATGTCAAATGGTGCTTTGTATATGAAAGGGGAGAGCCGAATTTATGCCGAACTCACCTTCGGCTCGCTCGGCATTGGTACAGACTTTAATTATAAGACAAAAAAAATTCAAGCAGAGAAGATTTGAGGATTTATGACGGCGCTTACGAATGCCGAGCGAGCCGAAGGGCGAGTTCGGCATAAATTCGGCTCGCCCCTGTCACATAGAAAACACGATTTATGTCAAATGGTGCTTTGTATATGGAAGGGGAGAGCCGAATTTATGCCGAACTCGCCTTCGGCTCGCTCGACATTGGTACAGACTTTCGTCACAAAACAAAAAAGTTCAGGCAGAGAAGATTTGACCATTTATCACTGAGCCTACGAATGCCGAGCGAGCCGAAGGCGAGTTCGGCATAAATTCGGCTCGCCCCTGTCACATAGAAAACACGATTTATGTCAAATGGTGCTTTGTATATGAAAGGGGAGAGCCGAATTTATACCGAACTCACCTTCGGCTCGCTCGGCATTGGTACAGACTTTAATTATAAGACAAAAAAATTCAAGCAGAGAAGATTTGAGGATTTATGACGGCGCTTACGAATGCCGAGCGAGCCGAAGGGGAGTTTGGCATAAATTCGGCTCGCCCCTGTGACACGATTTATGTCAAATGGTGCTTTGTATATGAAAGGGGAGAGCCGAATTTATGCCGAACTCGCCTTCGGCTCGCTCGGCATTCGTAGGCGCCGTGATAAATCATCAAATCTTCTCTGCTTGAATTTTTTTGTCTTACAATTAAAGTCTGTACCAATGCCGAGCGAGCCGAAGGGGAGTTTGGCATAAATTCGGCTCGCCCCTGTGACACGATTTATGTCGAATGGTGCTTTGTATATGGAAGGGGAGAGCCGAATTTATGCCGAACTCGCCTTCGGCTCGCTCGGCATTCGTAGGCGCCGTGATAAATCATCAAATCTTCTCTGCTTGAATTTTTTTGTCTTACAATTAAAGTCTGTACCAATGCCGAGCGAGCCGAAGGGGAGTTTGGCATAAATTCGGCTCGCCCCTGTCATATAGAAAACACGATTTATGTCGAATGGTGCTTTGTATATGGAAGGGGAGGGCCGAATTTGTGCCTATTAATTAAAATTTGAACAGAATTGCAGTTTGAGTTTGTATTTATAAAAATTTCTTTCTTGAACGACTGACTGCGCCATCTGGCGACCAATGCTTTTGAGGCTCAGAGCCATCTTTATATTGTGTCAAGGTAGCTCGACCTCTTGGTTACAATTCCAAGGTGTCAAAGACACGATTGTGGGCTGTGAGCCACCCCATCAGTTGCAAAATTATCTCGACACCGTAAAATAACAATGTTACTTACCCATAGCTACCCGAAATCCAAGAAACGGAGAGATCTTGCACATCGGCTCGCCATAGAAAAACTAATTAGATAACGAGCTGGGAAATAAAAATCAAGATAATAAAATTTATTGGTCTATTAAAGCCACATTCATCAAAGGTGGAAAAACAGAAGGCCAATTTTATTGTCAGATGCGAGGTCTCCTTTGAGAATTGTTCACGATAGGGGGACCGGTAGCAAAGTAAGAAGCCTTGAAATTCGGCATCTTAGCAGGAAGGAAATTGCGGTTCCTAGATTAGAGCCACGATTAAGTACCTTTCGTAAACAGTTCAGTACAATATTTGCTTTTAGCCGTAAAACCTACACCGATAAGATTGCGTTACGATACCCTCAGCTGAAAGACAAATACGCGCTACCTACGTACCTCAAAACCCTGGAAACCCTTCAACATCAAGTAAATGTCAGGGCAGCGAATGCATTGTGACAATTCTTGATAAATCGATGTCAGTCTCCAGGGTCGTTCTTTGCTCGATATCCTACTCTGGGCCGAGTGAAGACTGATTCTGCCTTGGACATCTTATTCGTGCACAGCGCGTTGATTTTATTAAGTCGTACAGCGGAAACGAAGGAATTGTAATTGAAACTTTCGATTGCAATCATATCGCAGGACTGAAAGAGTTTCGAGTCAAACACAACGGGTGGAATCTCGGGGAGGCTGTTCGGAGACACTTCCACTTTTTTTTAAAACGCTAAATGAGTCACAATTACACAAATTTGTTTAAATTAGTTTTGTTACACGAAAAATACCTTCGGGACTTCTAACAATCTGTAATAACGTCGACATTTTATAAATCTTCATTTTCGTGGCGAAATAATAATAATCTTTTAAGGGAGATGTCATACGATACCACCCCAATTTGACATACGATGCGCCTTTTTTTCGACCTGGATGCAGTTTGCGCGTAAACGGGGGCAAATTTCTTACGCCAAATTTGAGATTATCACGTTATTTAAAGAAAGACGAGGGGAGATTTTAAATGGAACAGCCACTGAAACGATAACACACTACACGAACGGAACACCAAGTGCGGACCTTCCGCTTTTAATTTTAAGTTATAGGAAGTGGGCTTGCGCAATGGAAATGTTCCAGAGCGGCGGCGTTGTCACGTTTACCTGGAAAGTGTGACACACGGCAATGATATGTGACGTCACGGTGGAACTTTCCACAGTACTCATTTCGGGCTAAAGTACTAGACAAAAAAAAATACCTCAATACGATACTAAAGTAAGTAGATAAATTGCGATAAACTAATTGTGAACAGTACGGAAAAGAGCAGGACCGAACTGAGCTGCCCAACTTTCATTCAAAGATCCTTAAGGAGTCCTAGAGTCAGTGCTTTAAGCACTCTTAAACGCTAAAATGCTCGTATATTTCAGGCATTTAAAGGACACTGAGGGCTTTCGAAAATGTACAAGCGCCAAAGGGGCGTTTAAGGGTTATGGGTGTTATTAAAGGATAGGTAGGTACTCAAAAGTTTTAAAACATTCTTGTAAACTTTTGGAAACCCTTATAGGTGTACGCAACGATTCTGAATGAAACGAAATAACTCCGAAGCTTTCTTCAAGGAATTAGGCGTTCGGGTCACTCGGCATTCGTAGGCGCAGCCTTAAGGTGCGTATCCACCTAACGAACGAGCATGCACGAACAATAAAATGAACAAACACGAACGAACCTGCAAGTCCGCTTTAGTTATACGCGTACCGTTACAACAATCTTAAAATGTATTAATTTATAACAGTAATTATTATTTATCACTTACTATTTATAACATAACTCAGGCGCATCGAAGTTGGAACTGACTGAAATACTCTACAATTTGCTTATGTAGTAAACGACAATTGTTCTAGAACGGAACGGAAAGATTAAGTTACATCCGATTTTGCTACTATCGCCGATAACTAATCTTTCATGGCGCCTCGATGTATATGGGACTTTCTAGAATGTTCGCTACATAACGTATTACCTACTTACCGGCTCGGCAACCACAGAATACAGCCACCTATTTTTCATCGCCCAGAGAATGCGATGAAGATCTGCACCCCTAATGATGTGAAACCTTCTTATTTTCCGCCAAAAGTAACACACACGATATTACCCCCCCCCCCCCAGGTAAAATAAGGTTTCGCCCTAAGGGGAGTAACTTTAGCGTATTTTCCATGCATTTATCAATATCTCCCAAAAGGCATGGCTATCTTGTTAAAATTTCAAAGAAATATCTCAATAAATAAGAATGTTGGCATTGCGCAATCTAGGCAGATGATAGGGGTTGATATGAGTCATTATAGTAAATTCGAAGTCCAAACTAACAAAAACCTGTGAAGGAGTCGCGCAAACCGTTTAAACTTTTCGTCGTAGTAAGATGATACTGGGAGAGAGGGTATAAGTACAAGTGAATTCGCCCTCAGAATTTAAGAGTTTCTCAGGCGGCGAACCTACGCTAGTTTGTTTCGCGCAACCAAATAGTGCGTTACCGAGCGAATCGTCTTCCTGGCGATATATAGAAGAACGAAAAGTATAAAGAGAACCAAATACCATCACCGTAGCGCCGTAGCAACGCCAGGAGAAAATTCCAACAGCATTTTTGGGAACGCGATACTCGAGAATTTGCACATCGGAAGACGACGAAACCATTCTATTAACGGTCCGTGCGAAATCTATCTGGGGCGATCCAATTTCATTCCCACATCGAATCAACAAACCACACCTACCGATTTGGCCGGTTAAAGCCGATTAAAACCCTTTTATGTCTAAGAATATGTGTACCAAATTTGGTTCCAATCGGTTCGGCCGTTTAGGCGGAAATGAGAGTGCAGACAGACAGACCGACAACGAGATTTTGTTTGATTCTGACCTGGTACTTCGAAACGTGTATTTCCGTAAAAAAGTGGGGGGTCTTTTTTACCCCCATGGGGTAGGGTGAGCCAGCCTACGGCGAGTTCAGCATAAATCGTGTTTAAACCAGAGTCGCTTATAAGTCTGGAAACGGTCGATAATTTACAAGGCATCAAAAAAAGTTTCATACAAAAGATTTGAGATTCTTTAATGTCTACTAGACAAAGGTAATTTGAATTATACAGGGCCGCTCTTAATGGCCTGGCACACCAATATTGCATTTTTTAATAGAACACCCTGTATATTATTCGATATTTTAATTTTTCCCTCAATTTTGAGCATAATTTGTAAGAAGCATTATGCCCAAATGCAAACGTTTTCAAAATAAAAGGTATAGCTTTAAAATGTATTGAACAAAGAACAATAATTAATGATATCACGAATTTCTTTTGAAAAAACTCTGGTTTTAGTGATCTCTCTGTAGATGAACATCAGGTATCTAGAAGCGTTTTATGTTGGGCGCTTCGTTACGAAAAGTGTTTAAAGTGCCGAAGGTATTTGTGCTGGTTCTAGACTTGATTTAATTATGTTTCAACCGCCGCTAGCGTAAACAAAAGCTGTAACTATTCCGCCGTTTGCAACCGTTCCCGTCAAGATATTTCAATTATTTTTGTTGCGTCCGAAAGCTCTTTTAGAAGATGAAAATTTAAGCCCGTTAGTTAATTATTACATGACTTTGATTTTCATTGTAGTATATGAAAACAAGCTTTAAACCAGTCGAGGCCGTGCAGCTTAGGTGTTTATCAGCCGGATATCGCCGACCCCGCCGGTTGATCCCAACATTTAAATAACTGTTAATTGGACTTCGGACTTTAGAAATTTCAATCCGGCCAATAAAGTAAATGTAATTAACTGTAGCGAATTAAACGTGTTGCATTAAACAACATCCGATTAAGTCGTGAGGAGTCCCTCTTAATTTTAATTTTAAGACCAATTACTGATTTTAGGACGTCATTAACCGATTACGCCGGCTCGGCCGAAATTCCCTGCGTTCGCTTTCCGCATTTGAACAAAGTTTATATAAGGTAAACGCTTCATTTAGAGGAGATGTTTAGCCTTTTGCATTTCGAAAGCGACGTCTTGTAAATACCGCAATTTTGAACTTTTCCGTCAATTATTTTATTAATTTATATATATTAATTACCCTTATTATGCTCTCTTGATTCCAAAGTGTCTGTGCAAAGGTCACAGAAACGTAATTAATTATTGAACTGTTAACGTAAACCTCCTCAAGATTACGTCATAAATCTTCTTATTTCAATACTGTATTAGGATCACAGAATCACTAACTATTCGACTTATATTCTAAATTCTCATAAAACGATTATACTATTTATTAAGATCAGTTTGTGTTGCTGTGATCCTGATATGCAAGCATAATATTTGGTATTAGGGGAACATAAGCTGAAACAGGATGGCTTATGCAATCAGGGCAGCATAACACCTGAATTTTCTATAATAATAATATATCAGATCAGGAGAACAATCCTACTTCTTCATTGAAATCTTTCTTGTCTGGTACATGTTTCATATAAGAGTAAAGAAAGAGAAAAGAAGCAATCTGTTACAGCAGAATAGAATATCTCAGCCCAATAAAAGTTTCTTTTTGCATCTTTTTCAGCCTTTTTAATGGATGTACTTAGTACAGATGCGATAACGCTTTAGATGAATATCTAATATCAGGAGAACATAATGAGTTTGGTTCTGGAAATTCTGCAGTGGCAACTTTGGTTTCATGAATGATGTGGTTTTTTTGAAAAAAATCTGTCCACATATCTATGACACAATGAGTAAGATATGGTTATTTACGGAAACGAAACTCGACTAATAATAGGTAACAAAAACTCGCACGTTTGTGTAACAGTCTAAACGCGTTTTAAACCAGAATTTCACGTTTCTTTTCCCAGTAGTAAAAAACGCGGAATTACCTGAGTGGAGATTTGCAATTATTTACAATTATGCTATAATTAAAAAAATATTTAAGGGCGAATTACCTCCGTAAAGACACAGAACACAACAACAACATAAACAAATGCGACTAAGTTTCTTGTTGATTCTAATAAGAGAAAGGAGGCACAAAAAACGAACGGATATTAAATATGCAATAATTACGCCTTCTTAATAATGTTACATAGTTATACACCCGCGGGAGATGGGTTCAAATCCGTTTCGCCTAACCTCACTTTTTCGCGATTCGCACCGGTAGGGGACGCCACTATTTTTTTTTTAAATCGCGCCGATTTCCTTCGAGAAGTTCGCGATCGGGGCCAACAACTACTTAAGAATAATTCCAAGAGTTGTTCGCATCATTATCTTTAATGCCCCCCATTAAAATCGGCAACGTCGCGAAAAGGTGGACGTGCGTCACAGATTATGCAAAGGCACGAAATTGGCCCCGAAGTGTGGGAATCGCGCCTACGTCACGAGTGTCTCGAATCGAGAAGCGAGATTGGGCAATCCTTTTATTTAATTGAGTCCCATGAAAAAAATTAGACATAAATTGGGTTTATTAATTTGTTGGCAAAATAAATTAGGCGTGCGGCGACGAGCTAATGACTCGAGGAAGTCTGCACTTTAGAGATGACCTTCACGCACAATCTCAGTAAATTGATCTATTTGCGGCTACGAGAAACTGGATCTCTGCATGGCCTTGAGGTAGCGCACTCTTTTTTTCTGGAAACTTATCCTCCATTAATACGAAAAATGTGAACCCACTGAAGCGGAAGAACAACATTCTAATGCCCTCAACCCTTCCACTCGATGATATATTAACTGTCACTTAGGCAACCAACATTCCACTACGACGACTACTAAAATAGAGGCAGTAATTAGTAGATGCACTCACGTAATTGGAGGGATTATAGGTAATCACCCCAGCTACTTACAATAAAATTGAATTAAAAATAGGGGTCCCCTCCTGGGGAATATGCTATTCACTCCAGACCCCCGGTGCTACTTTTTCCATCCAATCCAAAATGTTTCAGGTGAGTTTCGAGGGAGGGCCATCGAATTTTCGTCCTGTTTGCGCGGGAAGGGGGGAGGGATATTCAACACAACAGAAAGTAGTACCGAGGGAGCTGGTGGCTGTAGCATACCTTCCCCCTCCGGGCAAAGGAAAATTCAAGGACCTCTTAAAAATAAGGGTCCTCTTCTGAGGGTATATTCTACGCACTCCAGACCCCCGGTGTAGCGTTGGGCAAAAAAATCGATTAATCGATTATAATCAAACGATAATCGATAATCGGGTTTGATTATTCTATTAAATTAATCGATTAATCGATTATTTGATTAATCGATTATTTGATTCATCGATTATTTTTGATTAATCGGTTATTTGATTAATCGATTGTTTGATTAATCGATTATTTGATTAATAGGTTATTTGATTAATCGATTGTTTGATTAATCAATTAACGTCACTTTAAGCAGCTAAAATGAATTAAGATTGTATCATCAAAACTAAAGCACACCTCATCGGAGAGTAAGCTGCCTAATCATTTATTTTTATTTATTTATTTTTATTTTTGACCTTCATTTTCAAATGGGCAGGGTTTCAGCCAAGGCTGTTCTACCAACCAACCAACCCACTATGCATTTGCAAATATCCATGCCCGAACCCGGATTCGAACCAGGGACACTTTGTTGATTATTGATTAATCGATCTGCCTAGTAATGAACGATTTGATGAGTAATGGAATTATTTTTTTTTATTATTATTAAATAATTAACGTATTAATGCATACAAACAGATATTTATCACTCCTTGTATGTGACAATCGACTTTTGATTAAACGATTAGGTGATTAATCGATGATTTGATTAATCGATTATTTGATTAATCGATTATTTGATTAAACGATTATTTGATTAATCGATTATTTGATTAATCGATTATTTGATTAATCGATTTTTTTTGATTAATCGATTATTTGATTAATCGATTAATCAGTGTAATCGATTATTTTTCATAATCGATTATCGATTATTCAAACCCGTAATCGCCCAGCCCTACCCCGGTGCTACTTTTTCCATCCAAAATGTTTCAGGTGAGTTTCGAGGGAGGACCACCATCAAATCTTCGTCCTGTTTGCGCGGGAAGGGGGGAGGGATATTCAACAACAGAAAGTAGTACCGGGGGAGCGGGTGGCTGTGGCAGCATACCTCCCCCCTCCGGCAAAGGAAAATTCAATGACCTCTTAAAGATAAGGGTCCTCTTCTGGGGGAATATTCTACGCACTCCAGACCCCCGGTGCTACTTTTTGTTTCCAGCCAAAATATTCAACACAACAGAAAGTTTCAGTTTCAGGAGAGTTTCGAGGGAGGACCATCGAATCTTCGTCCTGTTTGCGCGGGAAGGGGGGAGGGATATTCAACACAACAGAAAGTAGTACCGGGGGAGCGGGTGGCTGTGGCACACCTCCCCCCTCAAGGCAAAGAAAAATTCAATGACCTCTTAAAAAATAAGGGTCCTCTTCTGGGGGAATATTCTACGCACTCCAGACCCCCGGTGCTACTTTTTCCAGCCAAAATGTTTCAGGAGAGTATTGAGGGAGGACCATCGAATCTTCGTCCTGTTTGCGCGGGAAGGGGGGAGGGATATTCAACAACAGAAAGTAGTACCGGGGGAGCGGGTGGCTGTAGCATACCTCCCCCCACCGGACAAAGGAAAATTCAATGACCTCTTAAAGATAAGGGTCCTCTTCTGGGGGAATATTCTACGCACTCCAGACCCCCGGTGCTACTTTTTCCAGCCAAAATGTTTCAGGAGAGTTTTGAGGGAGGACCATCGAATCTTCGTCCTGTTTGCGCGGGAAGGGAAGAGGGATATTCAACACAACAGAAAGTAGCACCGGGGGAGCTGGTGGCTGTAGCATACCTCCCCCCTCCGGACAAAGGAAAATTCAATGACCTCTTAAAGATAAGGGTCCTCTTCTGGGGGAATATTCTACGCACTCCAGACCCCCGGTGCTACTTTTTCCATCTAAAATGTTTCAGGAGAGTTTCGAGGGAGGACCATCGAATCTTCGTCCTGTTTGCGCCGGAAGGGGAGAGGGATATTCAACACAACAGAAAGTATACCGGGTGAGCTGGTGGATGTGGCATACCTCCCGCCTCCAGGCAAAGGAAAATTCAATGGCCTCTTAAGAATAAGGGTCCTCTTCTGGGGGAATATTCTACGCACTCCAGACTCCCGGTGCTACTTTTTCCATCCCAGACTTTTCGAGACCTCCTCACTTTCAGGGTAATTTCGGGGGAGGACCATTGAATCTTTGTTTTGTTTGCCTGGGGGTGGGGGTGTTCCATAATCGGAACTACCTTATCCGTAGCAATCTTTAGCGACCACAATACAACCGAAAGTAGTATCGAGGGGTCTGGGAGGAATGGAATACCCCACAGGCAAAAAAATTCGATGTCTTCTAAAAAATAAGGGTGGCTCTTCTGGAGAATATTTTATGCACTTTAGACCCCCCCTCTTCGCTCCGGTGCTACTTTTTCCATCGAAAATGATTTGAGAACTCATCTACTTTTATGAGAATGTCGAGAGAGCACCATCGAATCTTCGTATTCCATACCCTCCAGACCTCCCGGTAGTACTGCCTTATCTTTAGCAAGATCTGGCGACCACAACACAATACACAATAGTACACCCCCCCCCCCCCACCCCCCACAAAGGAAAATTCGATGGTCTCTTAAAAATATGGGCGCTCATCTGGCAAATATTCTACGCATCATTTCGAGAGGGGATCATGAAGTCTTCGCTACTGCTTTATCTTTAGCAATCTTTAGCGTCCGCAACACAACAGAAAGTAGTACCGGGGGGTCCGGTGGGTATGGCATACCCCCCACCCCCCTCCAGGCCAAGGAAAATTCAATGGCCTCTTAAAAATAAGGGTCGCTCTTCTGAGAAATATTGCACTTTGGACCCCCCCCCCCCTCCAGGCAAAGCAAATTCAATAGCCTCTTAAAAATAAGGGTAGCAATTAATTGCTTCCTTTGAAGCCTTTCATTAGAGTACCATATAGTTTGTGGACCTTTAATTAAAATACTATGACAGGTAAAAGCACCTTTGCCTCTCCCCCCCCTTCAGTCAGACGCTAATCTCGAAAATGAGTCGTGGAAGGCAGGTGTAGTTTGGAGAAACCAATTCTTTTCGATGAGACCTTTCATTAGAGTACTATGGAGAGTAGAGCGTGTATTTAGCCCCCCCCCCCCCCAATTTGCTTGGCACATAAGCAAACAGGAAACACGATTAATTTGGTACAGACTTCCATTAAATAACGAACAAATCAAGCGGAGAAAATTTGATCATTTATCCTTGCGTCTACGAAGCGAGTTCGGCATAAATTCGGCTCAACCCCCTCATTAAACATTTTAACATTAAAAGGCCGCCTGACATACATTCAAAATCCTCCGAGACTCTTCTGCAGATGTTTGCACTGAACGCTTTGACATCACCAATTGATATATTTTTTCCAGACGTCCCAATCGCCCTTTGTAAGTACCATCTTCCGACAATCCGTTCTGGGGAATATCACGATCACGAAATTTCTTTCGTTGAGACCTTTCGTTAGAGTACCATAAAGGATAAAACCAGCTACCCCCCCCCCCCTCTTTCCAACTCCCTCTTTTGATAAGGGGCCAGAAAGAAAGGCGGTAGAAAACGGTTCCTTTCGCTGGCTCCTTTAATTAGAATACCATGAAAGATGAAATGAATTTCAACCTCCTCCCCCTCCCCCCTCAGGCCGCATCACCCGCTGATCTCGAAAAAGAGTCGCACGGGAAAGTTATAGTTTGTACAAACCAATTTATTTCGATGAGACCTTTCATTAGAATACCATGAAGGGTAGAACATGCCCCATGCCCCCTCCATTTTCAAAAGTTTTACTTGCGGAATGCGTATGCAAAATCTGAGACCAACTGATTCTCGTATGTAAAAGTTATGCAATATTTACTTTCAAAAACAGCACCTCAGGAAATAATTCAACAATTCAATTCTTCAAAAAAAAGTGCTAAAAAATTCAGAGAAAATTTGACAATTGCGTCTACGAATGCCGAGCGAGCCGTAGGCCCTTGACTTTCTTAAACAAAAGCAGAATCAGCTTCAAAAAAATATGCCAGGGATGATAATCAAAAAAAGATTTGGGCGATTAAAAAAAATCAAAAAAGAGTGTTATTTTTTATAAAAAAGATTAAAATATACAGGGTGTTCCATTAAAAAAAATGAGGTTAGGTTCGATAGCTTTTTTTTTAAAAACGGCAGATTATTCAAAAATCATTATAAAGAAAGTTTTCTAATAAACGTTTTCCTGTATCTCTTTTAGCTAAGATAATATAGCGCCTAAGTTTTGTAGACCTTTCATACTTACGATATAAAATTTTGAGCTACCACAGGCGCCCTGGGCCTTTGTAGATTAAGTTTTGGACGTTTTAGGACAATCCTTGCAGTTTAAAGAATTTTTTCATGGTATATACCGACTGCATGTCGTAAGAGGCGACTAAACAACTGCTGATCGGCTGCAATACTGCGTGATTGAAGGGTGGAATGCGTCTCAATTTATATATTAGATTTCTTTATACATTAGTATATAAAAATATATATAATAATTATAATAACAAGTTATATAAAGGTAAAAATAACAATATATGACTAAGAAGTAGCACACAGCCCAGGTAAATTTTGAATTTGAATCATAATTTTCGCTGCATGTTTCACCTAAAACTAGAACAATAATTACGTATGTTTGTCATTTTGGTATATCGGAATTAGTGCGATAACAATCCTATTAGTAACTTATAATAACATTTTCATAGCCTCTTTTCTTAAAAGTACAATTTGGGTTAATTGACCGTTGTATGACTGTTTTCGTACGAAATCACCATCCCCTCTTGGTTCGGCTTGATTAGGTCGCTCTCCAGGTTGAGCTTCTGCTTGACGTCGGGCGTGAACGCTAGACTGCCGTGAGGTCCTCGGACTAGGTGGCCGATGTCGAGCCCGATGTGCTGCTTCTCGCCGAGGTGATGGTGGCCCTTGCCCGAAGGTTCCTGGCTGTCGAGCAGATTGATCTTGCTGCCACCCATTCCGAGGTGGTTAGCCTTAGCGTGGTGGTTGCCTTCGAGACCGAAAAGGTCGTTCTTGTTTAGGCTCTCGATATCGCGGTTGATGGCGAGATTGTTCTCTTGGCCCTGCTTCAGGCCCAGGCCGAAATTGCGGTGCTTCTCGAACAGGTCTTCGCTTTTCTTGAATTGGAGCAGCACGTCTTTGAGTCGCGTCAAGTCCAGCTCGAACTCCTCATTGTCGGAATTGACGAAGTTGACGAACTCGATGAGTTTCTTGTCGTTAATCGCGTGCTTACCGTCTTCGACCGTCTCGTAGAGCTCCCTCACCTGATCGCGATCGTACTCTGTTTCGTCCCCGATCTGAATACTCTTCAGCAAGTTGATTAGCTTGGAATTGAGCTTGAATTCCGCGTGGGGACCGGCCGGGTTCAGGTTCAATTCGGTCGGTTTCTTGGCCGGCCCAAATTCGAGCAGTTCGGGCACCTCCTCGGGAGGCAGGAGTTTGGTCTCGAAGGTCGCCTTGTTGATCGACTCTGGATGGAGTATTGAAAACAAGTCGCTGGGTAGCTCAGACGTCTCCCCTTCCTCCTCGCAGTCTTTGTTTTGAATTTTCTCGCACGAGGTGCATAGGCAGTTGGTGATTATCTGGATACGTTTTTTAATCGACTTTGGACCTTCCGTATTTTCGTTATCTGCGTTCAGGGTGACCTATCAGTGCAAGAGATCGTTTAAAAGCAGGTCAATTTGGGGATTATGAAGGAAATGGTGACCTTATTGCTCTCATTTTGAGTATTTTGGTTGCCATAATGTCAGAATCTTTCCAAAAAGCATAAAAGAGAACAAAAACTGTCCACTTCAAAATGACCTGACAAGGAAAGAAAATCAGGGATTGGAAGGTAAAAGAGTGAGTGGAAAGACATGAGAACAAGAAGAAAGAGGGCGAAGAAAAAAAGATGGAAACGGAAACGAGAAAAGAATGAGAGAAGGAAAAACATGGAAGGTGAGGTGGGCGTGGGAACAGAGGGAAGCGAAGCGGAAAGAAGGGAATAGGAAAGTGAAAGGACTTCAAAAGGTTGAGAAGTAGGAAAAGGCCACGCGGAAAAATATGAAGCGGAGAGAGATGAAGAGTACGCCACGAAAAAGAGGAAAAGAGGCGGGGGCAAAATATTAAAAAAGATGACAATTCACGCTCATTCAAATAAATTCGGTTTAATTCAAATTAATTCAAATTCACGTAAATACAAATCAATTCTAATTTATTCACGTTAATCCATGTTAATTCAAATTCAGGTAAATTCAAATTAGTTCACGTTAATTCAAAATCATTCTCGTAAATTGATGATAATTGACATTAACACACATTCATTCATTTTAATTAAAAATAATTCACCTTAATTCAAATTAATTCACGTTAATTTACATTAATTCTCATTAATTCTAATTAACTCGCGTTAATTCAAAATAATTCAAGTAAATTAATGTTAATTCATGTAAATTAATGTTAATTTACTTTAATTCCTGTTAATTCACGTTAATTCTAAATTTAAAAAAACCGGAAAAAATTAAAAAAACTGGAAAAACAAAGACAGACAAAGCAAAAAAGGAGAAAAATCAGAAACTGAAAACACAGAGAAACTAGTAGAAAGATATAGTGGAGAGAGAGGATTCTTCTAAAAAAGTTGAAAGAAAAGGAAATAATTTACTTAAATTCATGTGAATTTACGTTAAGTCAAGTTAACTGACAAATTCAAATTAATAAACGCTCATTCAAATAAATTTGGTTTAATTAAAATTAATTGAAATTAAGGTAAATACAAATTAATTCTAATTTATTATTCACGTTAATTCATGTTAATTCAAATTCAGGTAAATTCAAATTAGTTCACATTAATTTAAATTAATTCACGTTAATTTACAATAATTCTCATTAATTGTAATTACTTCGCGTTAACTCAAAATAATTCAAGTAAATTAATGTTAATTCATCTAAATTAATGTTAATTTATTTTAATTCCCGTTAATTCATGTTAATTTAAATTAATTCACGTTAATTCTAATTAGTTCGTGTTAATTCTAAATTTAAAAAACAGGAAAAAATAAAAAAAACTGGAAAAACAAAGACAGAAAAAGCAAGGAAAGGACAAAAATCAGAAATTGAGAACACAGAGAAACTAGTACAAAGATACAGTGGAGAGAGGATTCTTCTAAAAAAGAATCGAAAGAAAAGAAAATAATTTACGTAAATTCATGTTAATTTACGTTAAGTCAAGTTAACTGACGTAAATTCAAATTAATTCACGCTCATTCAAATAAATTCGGTTTAATTCAAATTAATTCAAATTCACGTAAATACAAATTAATTCTAATTTATTCACGTTAATTCATGTTAATTCAAATTCAGGTAAATTCAAATTAGTTCACATTAATTTAAATTAATTCACGTTAATTTACAATAATTCTCATTAATTGTGATTACTTCGCGTTAACTCAAAATAATTCAAGTAAATTAATGTTAATTCATCTAAATTAATGTTAATTCATGTAAATTAATGTTAATTTACTTTAATTCCCGTTAATTCACGTTAATTTAAATTAATTCACGTTAATTCTAATTAGTTCGTGTTAATTCTAAATTTAAAAAACAGGAAAAAATAAAAAAACTGGAAAAACAAAGACAGACAAAGCAAGGAAAGGAGAAAAATCAGAAATTGAGAACACAGAGAAACTAGTAGAAAGATATAGTGGAGAGAGGATTCTTCTAAAAAATAATCGAAAGAAAAGAAAATAATTTACGTAAATTCATGTTAATTTACGTTAAGTCAAGTTAACTGACGTAAATTCAAATTAATTCACGCTCATTCAAATAAATTCGGTTTAATTCAAATTAATTCAAATTCACGTAAATACAAATTAATTCTAATTTATTCACGTTAATTCATGTTAATTCAAATTCAGGTAAATTCAAATTAGTTCACATTAATTTAAATTAATTCACGTTAATTTACAATAATTCTCATTAATTGTGATTACTTCGCGTTAACTCAAAATAATTCAAGTAAATTAATGTTAATTCATCTAAATTAATGTTAATTTATTTTAATTCCCGTTAATTCACGTTAATTTAAATTAATTCACGTTAATTCTAATTAGTTCGTGTTAATTCTAAATTTAAAAAACAGGAAAAAATAAAAAAACTGGAAAAACAAAGACAGACAAAGCAAGGAAAGGAGAAAAATCAGAAATTGAGAACACAGAGAAACTAGTAGAAAGATATAGTGGAGAGAGGATTCTTCTAAAAAATAATCGAAAGAAAAGAAAATAATTTACGTAAATTCATGTTAATTTACGTTAAGTCAAGTTAACTGACGTAAATTCAAATTAATTCACGCTCATTCAAATAAATTCGGTTTAATTCAAATTAATTCAAATTCACGTAAATACAAATTAATTCTAATTTATTCACGTTAATTCATGTTAATTCAAATTCAGGTAAATTCAAATTAATTCACGTTAATTTACATTAATTCTCATTAATTCGCGTTAATTCAAAATAATTCAAATCAATTAATGTTAATTCATCTAAATTAATGCTAATTTACTTTAATTCCCGTTAATTCACGTTAATTTAAATTAATTCACGTTAATTCTAATTAGTTCATGTTAATTCTAAATTTAAAAAACCGGAAAAAATAAAAAAAACTGGAAAAACAAAGACAGACAAAGCAAAGAAAGGAGAAAAATCAGAAACTGATAACACAGAGCAACTAATAGAAAGATATAGTGGAGAGAGAGAGAGAGGATGCTTCTAAAAAAGAGTCGAAAGAAAAGGAAATAATTTACGTAAATTCATGTTAATTTACGTTAAGTCAAGTTAACTGACGTAAATTCAAATTAATTCACGCTCATTTAAATAAATTCGGTTTAATTCAAATTCATGTTAATTCATGTTAATTCAAATTCACGTAAATTCAAATTAGTTCACGTTTATTCAAAATAATTCGCATAAATTGATGATGATTGAGAAGTTAATTCATTTTAATTAAAAATAGTTCACGTTAATTCAAATTAATTCACGTTAATTGACATTAATTCTCATTAATTCTAATTATTTCGCGTTAATTCAAAATAATTCAAGTAAATTAATGTTAATTTACTTTAATTCCGGTTAATTCACGTTAATTCTAATTAATTCACGTTCATTCGAAATAATTCACGTAAATTAATGTTAATTCATATTAATTCAGGTTAATTAAAAAAAATTTTGAAGGGTGTACAACAAAAATTCGAAGTTGTGTCCCCCTAAGGGTACACCTAACTAGAGCGGTAACGAAAGTAGAATGTGAAGAGAAATGGATAAACAGAAAAAAAGAAGTAATAATTGTAAGGCAAAAGAAAATAAAGATGAAAGGGGCAAGTTAAGTTAAAGAAAAGGAATAAGATGGACAGAAATTTAAAAAAAGGGAAAAGAAAAGAAAGATGCATGGAAAAAAGAATGAAAATTAAGAAGATGGGAAGATGAAGAAGAATAAGAACCATAGAAAGATGATGCCGCCCAGAATGATTAGTAGCTCAAGGAAGAAAGAGGGGAGGGGTGCCTGAGGAGATAGCAACGGAAAACGAGTAGAAGAAAAAAGGAAGGGGAAAAGTAAATGACAAAGAAAAAGGTAAAAAAATAAAAGAAGAGAAGGGAGAGGGGAAAAGGTAAGGAAAGGGGGAGGTGGGAAAGTGCCGAGTAAAACAAACGAAGAGACAGTAGGGAAAGAGGATCATTATAAGGAAGAACAAGTGAAAGAGTGGAAGAAAAGAAAACAAAGATGAAGATATGGAAGCAGAATTCGTGATACAGATGAAATTGAAGAAGAAGATGAGGCACAGACAGATGATAAAGAGAAAAGAGGCAAAACTCTTCGTGGAACAGCTGTGAGACAGATAGAAATAAGAGGAGTTTAAAAAGTGGGGAGGAATCGACCAAACGAATAAAATAAGGCAGCCTAAGCAGAAAAAGGCAGAGAGCACCGGAGGCAACCAGGTGATAAAGGGGAAGCAAAATCAGAAAGAGATCGAGAAAATTTATGCAAAAAGTAGAGAAGTAGAAGACAAACAATTAGACACTGGGGATACACAGGAAGAAAATGAAGGTAAGAGGAGGAATCTTTGCAAGGAGGAGCAAAGGAACGGGAAGCATCAAAATATGAAGCTGAAAAAGGAGAGGAGATAAATCACAAGCAGATGATGCAGAAAAACCGAAGAAATTAAAAGAAGAAAAAGAAAAGGGAAGGGAAAAAGGGATACACACAGTAGGGTGAGAAGGAAAATAAAATTTAAAAAGAAATGAGATAAATAGGAAAAGCAAGGAAATGGGAAGACAGATAAATAGATCTAGAAGTAAAAAATGAGGTTAGTGAAAAGGAGTAGGGAAAGAAGGGGTAGGAAAAAGAAAGAGGAGAAGAAATAGAAAAGGAAAACCTAGGTGAGGGGAGAGAGGAAGTTAAAATTGGAGTTTAGAATAGGAAAAGAAGGAGACAGAATAGAAAAAGAGAAAGAATTAAATTCAACAGATGAGACGTAGGAGGGCGAAGAGAAGGGGCGCTCGGAAAGGAGCAAATAAAAAAATAGTAAGAGTGGTAAAAGCAAAAGAGAAGGAGAAGAGCAAGAAAGTAAGGAAAGAAAAAGGGCGAGACAAAGAAAGATTAAAGGTAAGGGAAACGGGGAAGGGAAAAGGAAAATGAAAAGAAGAAGGGGCGGAGAAATGGGAAAATCGAATGAAGAGAGATAAGAGATAAAAATGGCAGATACAGAGGAGGAGAGTGGAATTGAGATGGAATAGGGCTAGGAAGAGCAAAAGCGGGATGAAGGAAAAAGGTTGAAAAGAAAGAAAAATTAACATGAGAAAAAAGAATGGAAAACGAAAAAAAAAGAAAATGATAAGAGGAGGGGAAGGAATAAGATAAAGTAGAGGAACAAAGAGAACACCGTGAAACAAAACGAGATACAAGGAGACGAATTCGAGAAATATGAAGCAGAAGCAGAAGAAATTTATTTAATTTATTATTTAGAACAAGCAAAAGAGAAAAAACAAAATAGTGAAAGCGGAAGAAGAAGAGAAACTAACCTAAGAAATGGGAAAGTACAAAAGGCGAAGCAGAGGAAACTGAAGTAGAAGAGGATGAACAACAGGACGGAAGATCATGGGACAGTGACTGTGCGAAAAGGTGGTTACTTTGGGAAGCAACATCGTAGCCGATGCAGAAATTCTCATGGTGTTTTCTTACGAAAATCACGATCGCGCGCATCGCATTGAAATCCGAGATAAAAATAGAAGATAATTGTAATGGACGCGTTTGCGAACTAGAAAAAATTTAAACGCGTATTTTAGCCGAAGGTGAGTTCGACATGCACTTTTAGTGCCAAATTTTGCTCATTTTCGGCACGCTTACATGGTAACAGCGAGTCCTGGCCGGCTGACAGCTGTCGCAGTACGGCCTGATGAGCTCCCCCGGCTCCGCGGGTCTCGTTATCGGTATGCTGTAGCTGTAGCAGGCCCCCACGCAGACGTTGTTGTCGATGGTCACCGATTCGTAACCGGGCGACGCTACCACTTGCTTAATCGCCGTAGTTTTACACCAGGAGTACCTCTCGGGGTAGAGGACGATGTTGTGAATCTGTAATGAGGCGGTTTTTTTTTGTTTGACAACGAGAATGCCATTGAGAAATCGAACGGCTTACCTTATGCTCACGATCGCCCAAGGTTAACTGAATGGCCCCTAAAATTAAAGCAGCCTCCACAATCATCGCTTCGGGCAACTGAAATAAATACTTCCTTTTAATTTACATACGTTTTAAGGTAAAAGAAATTATTACGTCACTCACGAGATGAGTTTCGGTAGGTCGTTTGCCTTTCGGTTCTTTTTTTTTGGAGAGGACTTCAAAAATTTGATTCACGCGCCTTGGAAGGAAGATGTTAATTTAGCCTGATCATTCTTTGGGTTATCAAGGCGTACTTAAATACCGTTCTGGTGTAGGTGTCAATACTGGTTGTTATAGTGAAAGTTGAAGACTTCTCCGCTGTTTTACATTGATTGAATAATCATACAAACGAGACGTTTTTACGATAAAGTCAGAAACCAAACTTACAAAATTCATATTCTCCTGATACTAAAACTGATCTTTATCAGGAGCATTTGTGGTGAATAAGTGCCGATTAATACGATACCGTTTTCTTATACCAAAGCCTCATTCAATCATAATTGTGTTGGAAGCGCAGAAGTGGCACGATGTATGTTTATGTTCTCCTGATACCAAAACTAATTTTTATCACAAGCGAGGTTGCTGATAATGTGTTAACGCTCTCTCTAATGATCTCTAATGATAATCCTATTATGAGTATAAACGGACGAAATTTTCACGTGCTCCTGATACCAAACCATTTCCGAATCAAGAGCAAAAACAGTTTGCAGAATCATGTCGCCTTGATACTGAATCTCCTTCAATAATGATGGTGTCAGAAGGTATTTTCATACTCTCCTGATACTAGACCATACTCTCCTGATATCACACATTTTTTAAATCAGGAGCAAAACAAATCTATTTGTGACAAGGGGAACAATTCCCGAACAATGCTTTCACACCAAACTTCCCTCAATAATAGTTTTGTGGAGGGTGCCGAAGTGTCAGGAGGTATTTTCAAATTTAAGTGACAGGACGACATTTTGATGTGTTCTTGATATCACACCTTTTCTGAATCAAGATATAAAGGAGCAGAAAAATTTCGACAACACTTATTGATACTAAATCTTCTCCTGATATCAAAAAGTTTCATCAGAGAAATAGAGAGGGTGCGGTTGTGGTAAATCAGTTGAAGCTACCAATTAATGAATTACATTTTTCCAAATCCTCTCCATTGATAATCGTGTTAGGAGTGCAGAAATGGCAGAATGAAATGACAATACTCTCCTGATATCAAACCTTTTTTAAATCAAAGGCAACAAAAGTTGATTTGAATGCCGACCAATGCGTCTTCTTGACACCAAATCTTCTTTAATAGTAATTGTGTTACATGCGCAGAAGTGAGTGAGAAGGAGGTATTGTCATATTCTCCTGATACCAACACTAACCCGCATAAGGGACGTTCCATGGGTTGAAAAACCGGCGCAAAGTATCGATTAATGCGATTCGTTCTGTAATGTAAGGATGTATTGTCATATTCTTCTGATATCTAGCCTTTTTTTGTATCAGGAGCGCTAAATTTTGTATTGTCGTAAAAGTTTTGAAACTAGTGTCTCACGTCCTTATGAAACCAAATCTTTTTCTACAATAAATGAATTAGGAGCGCAGAAGTACCAGAACGTAGTTTCACATTATACTGGTACCAAAACAAAGTTGTATCAGGGGTAATCAAAGTTCTATTCGTGGTAAATTAGTTAACAGCGTTACGTTTCTCTAACACCAAAACCTTTCCAAAGACAGTTGTGTTAGGAATGCAGAAGTGATAGGAGAACCTTTTTGTATCAGGAGCGCAAAAGTTGTATTTGTGGTAAAAGAGTAGACAAATGCCGAGTCCGGAGTAGGTTTATTCTAAGATGGCTTAGTTAAGGGGTGCGCGAGTATCTCTAAACAAGTCTTTGACTAATTGGATGAATGGATGAATTTTTATTTGTGAGGAAAAAGGAGAAACATTCCGACTTCTTGATACGAAACTTTTCAGTTGTGTCAGGAGCGCAGAAGTATCACGACTTATTCTCATGTTATCCTGATACCAAAACTAATTTTTATCAAGGAAATTTGTGATCAATCGATAGAAAGTACCAATTAATGTGTTACATTTCTCTAATACCAAATACTCCTAACATAATTGTGTTGCGAATGCAGAAATGACAGGAGAACATTTTCATATTCTCTTGAGCTTTGAATCAGAAGCAACAATGTGTGGCTATGGTAAAAGTATGTCTCATATTTCCCTTTGATGCCAATATTAATATTGTGTTAGGAACGTAGAAGTGTCAGAAAGTATTTTCATATCCTCCTAATACCACAACTAAGTCGCATTTGGGGTAAATCACTAGAAAATGCTATACATTTTGATAATACCAAAACTTCTCAATGCTTAATGCTCTTGATGCCAAACCTTTGTTTAATAATAATAGTGTTAGGAGTCCAGAAGAGGCAACATTTGAAATCTCCTTTTTTAATTTAAAAATCCTCCTTGGAGTCGCTGTATCTGGCAGAACACACGGTAAAGTATCTCCTGGGTGTAGCGTAAGAGTATCAAAAAATTAACACCAATGTCTCATGTTCTCTTGATACCAATTATGTTTGAATAACAATTGTATTAGGAGCGCAGAAGTGTTCGTATTCTCCTAATACCAAAACTAAACCTTTTTAAGAGCATTAGAAGATTCATGCAGATCAGAAGATGCATTTGTGGTTACGTTTTTTTTAATACCAAAACGTCCCAAATGTTAGGAATGCAGAACTGACAAGTGAAAGTTATATTCACCTTTGCTGTATCAGAAGCATTTTTATTTGTGAGGAAAAAGTTGAAGGATTCCGACTTCTTGATACGAAATCCTTTTTAATGTGTCAGGAGCGCAGAAGTATCACGACTTATTCTCATGTTATCCTGATACCAAAACTAATTTTTATCAAGGAAATTTGTGATCAATCGATAGAAAGTACCAATTAATGTGTTACATTTCTCAAACGCAGAAGTGTCAGAAGTATTTTCATATTCTCCTAATACCACAACTAAGTTGCATTTGGGGTAAATCAGTAGAAAATGCTATACGTTTTGATAGTACCAAAACTTCTCAATGCTTAATGCTCTTGGTGCCAAACCTTTTTTTAATAATAATAGTGTTAGGAGTCCAGCAGACTAAATTAACACCAATGTCTCATGTTCTCTTGATACCAATTATGTTTGAATAACAATTGTATTAGGAGCGCAGAAGTGTTCGTATTCTCCTAATCCAAAACTAAACCTTTTTAAGAGCATTAGATTCATGCAGATCAGAAGATGCATTTGCGGTTACGTTTTTTTTAATACCGAAACGTCTCCAATGTTAGGAATGCAGAACTGACAAGCGAAAGTTTTATTCACCTTTGCTGTATCAAAAGCATACAATTTTTATTTGTGAGGAAAACGTAGAAAACATCCGACTTCTTGATACGAAATCCTTTGCAATTGTAACAGGAGCGCAGAAGTATCACGACTTGTTCTCATGTTATCCTGATACCAAAACTAATTTTTATCAAGGAAATTTGTGGTCAATCGATAGAAAGTAGCAATTAATGTGTTACATTTCTCTAATACCAAATACTCTCCTATCATAATTGTGTTGGGAATGCAGAAATGACAGGAGAACATTTTTATATTCTTTTGATCTTTGTATCAGAAGCAAAAATGTGTGGCTATGGTAAAAGTATGTCTCATGTCCGCTTGATACCAATTATTAATTGTGTTAGGAACGCAGAAGGTCAGAAGGTATTTTCATGTTCTCTTAATACCAAAACTAAGTTCCATTTGGGGGAAATCGGTAGAAAATGCTATACGTTTCTCTAATACCAAAACTTCTCAATGGTTAATGCTCTTGGTGCCAAACTTTATTTTAATAATAATTGTGTTAGGAGTCCAGAAGAGGCAAAATTTGAAATCTACTTTCTTTTTATTTAAAAATCCTCCTTGCGGTTGCTGTACCTGGCAGAACACTCGGTGAAGAATCTCCTGGCTGTAGCGTAAGAGAGTGTCAAAAAATTTTTCATTGTGATAACACCAATGTCTCATGTTCTCTTGATGCCAATTGTTTAAATAACAATTGTATTAGGAGCGCAGAAGTATCAGGATAAATTTTCGTATTCTCCTAATACCAAAACGAAACCTTTTTAGTAGCATTAGAAGATTCATGCAGATCAGAAGATGCATTTGCGGTTACGTTTTTTTTAATACCAAAACGTCTCCAATGTTAGGAATGCAGAACTGACAAGCGAAAGTTATATTCACCTTTGCTGTATTAGAAGCATAAAATTTTTAATTGTGAGGGAAAAGTAGAAAAATTCCGACTTCTTGATACGAAATCCTTTTCAATTGTATCAGGAGCGCAGAAGTATCACGGACTATTCTCATGTTATCCTGATACCAGAACTAATTTTTATCAAGGGAATTTGTGGTCAATCGATAGAAAGTACCAATTAATTTGTTACATTTCTCTAATACCAAATACCAAATCATAATTGTGTTGGGAATGCAGAAGTGTCAGAAGATATTTTCATGTTCTCCTAATACCAAAACTAAGCTCCATTTGGGGGAAATCGGCAGAAAATGCTATACGTTTTTCTAATACCAAAACTTCTCAATGTTTAATTCTCTTGGTGCCAAACCGTCTTTTAATAATAATAGTGTTAGGAGTCCAGAAGAGGCAAAAATTGAAAAATAATTTCAGAATATCAAAAAAAGTTCTTGCATTAATTAAAAAAAATTATTTTATTGGAGGCCGAAATTCCACATGCCGAACTAGTCATTCGGAAATCTAAAAAACCGATTTTCAATTCGAAATCTTGAAAGCGAAAATTTAAAAAAATTCAAAATTTCAAAAATTGGTAGTATACAGCCCATTTTTAATTGAAAGCTCGAACTTTTAGTTTGTATAACATTCGAAATTCGATACGCGATTCTAAAACAAAGAGATCGATATAAATGTTTAATCGAAATTCGCAAAAGTTCGCCAGTTTTTGAAATTTGGCTGAAAGGATAGTACCTACAATAGGGGGGTAAGAGTTGGGTAAAAGGGGGAGAAACAGTCCCATCCTTCAGTGGGCAAAACATAGATTTCAGTCAAAATAAAACTGCCTAAAGATCCGAGGAGTAGAGATCAATGATTTTAATATATTACAAGAGATCAATCAAACTATAGATCTCTTGGAGATCTCAACATAGATCTCGTCGCGGCTTTTGTTCGATACAAAGCCGTATATTATGTTGTAATGTTTCGTTTTGTTTTTTTTTGTCGTTCGTCATCAGATCGCGTCGGAAAATGAAAGTTATATTTTAGAGATCTCACCTTCCACATTTTCTGCCCACCTGCCGATTCGCGCGGCAACTTTTTTTGATCCACACGGCTATTATATGAAATTCGTATTTATTAAAATGAAGGACACATCCGGTTGGCAACGAAACGACACCAAAATTGCATATTTCCACACAACACAAAAATAAGGGGAACCTAATAGCCGTTTTCTACAACTGCGCTTAAATGTGTAATGGATAGTTCTACTTCACAACTAACCGAGAGAATTGTGTTGCATTTTCATTTTTATTTCAAATAACTAGTTTTAGTACGAGTTCTTCATTTTTGCGTTTACGGCTCGCGAGCGCCTTACTACTGTTTCGAAATTGTTTTAACGCCGCGATATTATTGTGTAGTAATTACCCGGAGAAAGCCTCTTGAAGCAATACCAGTTTACCTTCGATTTGTTCCATGCGGAGATATTTTCTGATATTTGCATATTAAACGAAGAAACTCTTTTTTCGAGTATAAGCGCCAAATTAGATCGACATTGCGATCGCCCATTAACACCACAACAGCAGCGCATTATATGCTATATATACAGACCTATTTCGAGAACGGAACAACGGCGAACCAAATTTTAAACTGCGCCCAAACGAAAACGTAACATTTCTGTAATTGCGCGAGACGGCATACAATCACTCGTAAAAGGTCACAGAACAACTGACGATCAACTTGTTCTTAGGTAACTTGATCATGAAACACACCTGGTTTGATTTATTAATTTAGCGCGGGCATTTCGAACTTTTGCCTCCTCCCGAAATTCGCTGACGTTCAAAAATCGTGGCCCAAATCGCAATTGCGAACCACGGGGCGGGGGAGGAGGGGGGGGCGGTTATATCACCGTCTGGGACGGATAACGGTTTGTAATATATAAGTGCGCAAATCTCTTGAACGGTCCGCTTAAAGGCTATAGCCGAAGGGGAGTAACGAATGGGAGAGATCCGTACGAGGAAATGGGGCCATAATTTAATTACCTTTGTCAGTCGGTTCTTTCGGCACCTACAAGGTGTATGGAGAGTTTCGTAGTGCAAACAAGAACAGAAGAAGACGAAAAGCGGCTTGCTTAAATACGCTGAACGTTTTAGATATTCTAAATTGCTGGATATAGTAAGAAAGATATTAAAGCTTCTGAAGATTCGCTGTTTTTTAGCGCATTTTTGCAAATTTATTTGTAAAAAGGTAGCTGTTAACCTCACTTCATCCGGCTGTCAGCAAATGAGGGTCCGTAGAAGAACGCTTGTAGAAAGACGAGGAGTATAGGTACATGTACCTAACGGAGGCCTGAAATTAAACCACTTTAGAGACATCTGGGCGCCATCTCTGAGCATGGTTTAGTAACGTGGTGATTTTCAATTTTTGTCCGTCTTCATCTACAGTTTTGGCCTAATTCCTAGGGGCGAAATATGATTGGTAGAAATTGATTCCATTCGTTGAGACCTTTCATTAGAGTACCGTGAAAGGTAAAATCGAACCCCCCCCCCCCCTCCACCCCCTTACCTACATATCTCGAAAGGAGTCGCGCATGAAAGTCATAGTTTGTAGAAACCAATTCGTTTCGATGAGACCGTTAATTAGAATACTATGAAGAGTAGAACGTGTGTTTCCCTCCGCCCCCTCCCCCCAATTTTCAAAAGTTTTAACTGTAACCACTAATAGGCATGTGTATCAATTGGTTGTCGAATGCAAAAGTTATGCCCTATTCACTTTCAAAAACAGCATATCAAGAATAATACATGATGGGGAGGGGGGGGGCTAATATAACCAAATGGGATTGCCATCCCCCCCCCCCCAAAACTCCAGGACTCCAGGACTATTCCTCATTTCCCCTAGAAGTATAGTTCTTCAAAATCGTAAAAGCGAATCCGGGTGGACAAAACGGAAACATGTTTTTTAATTCTTAAAATATACGCTTAAAAAAACTGGGCACCGAATTTACGCCGAACATTCGGCCGATCCTTCGGCTCCCTCGGCATATTCGTAGGCGAGGTCTTACATGACCACATCCTTTTGTTAGGATTTGGTATATAATAACGAAAAGCGTGTCGAAGGCGAGTTCGGCATAAATCATGCCTTCATCAGTTGAAAAATTTCACCCAGGATTCAACGATTTGAAATAGACGTACACGTATTTGCAGCGTAGACCATTGGGATCAGTTATAAGACTGAGCATGGTATTCGTTTTACCGCAATTCGACGGTTCACAGATTAAACATCTTACGCTGTTTGGAAGTAACTCGCCATGCGTTTTTTTGTGCTCCAAATTTTTAACATTAATTTATTTACACAAAAATACAAATCAGTTTCTTCACTTCCCCTCCAGATCCCCGGACCCAACTACCAAAATCATGCCCATTTTCTGATAGGGAATTTTTGCAATGAGATGTTCTATACGTCCGCATGCAAAAATTATGCACTATTACTACCAAATGGGGGGGGGGGGGGGGTAAGCCGAATTGATGCCGAACTCGCCTTCGGCTCGCTCGGCATTCGTAGACGCAGTGTTAAATTGACAAATTTTGGCTGCTGGAATTTTTTGCCATTTAACGAAAGTCACTGTACAAATAGCGAGCGGCCCGAAGGCGAGTTCGGCATAAATCAGGCTTCCCATATGGGAGGAGTGAGCCGAATTGATGCCGAACTCGCCTTCGGCTCGCTCGCCATTCATAGACGCAGTCAGAGCTGGGCAGTATTCGATTTTGTAAATACTTTTTAGTATTCTAATACTTTGTAATTAAATACTTTTATGGAAGCAGTATTTGTATTTGTAACTCAAATACTTTCACAAATATTTAGTATTCGAATACTTCGCATAATATTTGAATACTTAACCTTCCTTTTTTTTTTTTTACCAAAAATCGACTACTCCAAAATTTCCCGGGAAAACACTTTTTCTTATTTATTTTGGTGCGTAGAATCCAAAACAATTCATACATTTTCGATTAGACTTCTCAATCAAAAGTTATAGACTAGAAACCAATTTCGAAAAAAAATTCAAAGGGCTGTAACTTTTGAACTAATAGCCCAATCTTGGAACTGTTTGAAATTATGGATTCTACAGGCCACATTCTATAAGAAAATTTTTTTTTCCGGGTCGATCTGAGACAATTTTTTTTTCGGGGCTCAAAAAAAGGCAGTGTATAACCTTCCTTTTTTACCAAAAATCGACTGCACCAAAATTTCTCGGGAAAACACTTTTTCTTATTAATTTTGGTGCGTAGAATCCAAAACAATTCGTACTTTTTCGATCAGACTTCTCAATCAAAAGTTATAGACTAGAAACCAATTTCGAAAAAAAATTCAAAGGGCTGTAACTTTTGAACTAGTAGCCCAATCTTGGAACTGTTTGAAATTATGGATTCTACAGGCCACATTCTATAAGAAAATTTTTTTTCCGGATCGATCTGAGACAATTTTTTTTTCGCGGCTCAAAAAAAGGCAGTGTATAACCTTCTTTTTTACCAAAAATCGACTGCACCAAAATTTCTCGGGAAAACACTTTTTCTTATTAATTTTGGTGCGTAGAATCCAAAACAATTCGTACTTTTTCGATCAGACTTCTCAATCAAAAGTTATAGACTAGAAACCAATTTCGAAAGAAAATTCAAAGGGCTGTAACTTTTGAACTAGTAGCCCAATCTTGGAATTGTTTGAAATTATGGATTCTACAGGCCACATTCTATAAGAAAAATTTTTTTCCGGGTATCGATCTGAGACAATTTTTTTTTCGGGGCTCAAAAAAAGGCAGTGTATAACCTTCCTTTTTTACAAAAATCGACTGCACCAAAATTTCTCGGGAAAACACTTTTTCTTATTAATTTTGGTGCGTAGAATCCAAAACAATTCGTACTTTTTCGATCAGACTTCTCAATCAAAAGTTATAGACTAGAAACCAATTTCGAAAGAAAATTCAAAGGGCTGTAACTTTTGAACTAGTAGCCCAATCTTGGAACTGTTTGAAATTATGGATTCTACAGGCCACATTCTATAAGAAAATTTTTTTCCGGGTCGATCTGAGACAATTTTTTTTTCGGGGCTCAAAAAAAGGCAGTGTATAACCTTCCTTTTTTACCAAAAATCGACTGCACCAAAATTTCTCGGGAAAACACTTTTTCTTATTAATTTTGGTGCGTAGAATCCAAAACAATTCGTACTTTTTCGATCAGACTTCTCAATCAAAAGTTATAGACTAGAAACCAATTTCGAAGGAAAATTCAAAGGGCTGTAACTTTTGAACTAGTAACCCAATCTTGGAATTGTTTGAAAGTATGGATTCTACAGGCCACATTCTATAAGAAATTTTATTTTTCTGGATCGATCAGAGACAATTTTTTTTCGGGGCTCAAAAAAAGGCAATGTATAACCTTCCTTTTTTACAAAAAATTGACTGCACCAAAATTTCTCGGGAAAACACATTTCTTATTAATTTTGGTGCGTAGAATCCAAAACAAATCGTACTTTTTCGGTTAAACCTCTCAATCAAAAGTTATAGACTAGAAACCAATTTCGAAAAAAAATTCAAAGGGCTGTAACTTTTGAACTAGTAGCCCAATCTTGGAACTGTTTGAAATTATGGATTCTACAGGCCACATTCTATAAGAAAATTTTTTTCCGGGTCGATCTGAGACAATTTTTTTTCGGGCTCAAAAAAAGGCAGTGTATAACCTTCCTTTTTTACCAAAAATCGACTGCACCAAAATTTCTCGGGAAAACACTTTTTCTTATTTATTTTGGTGCGTAGAATCCAAAACAATTCGTACTTTTTCGATCAGACTTCTCAATCTAAAGTTATAGACTAGAAACCAATTTGGAAAAAAAATTCAAAGGGCTGTAACTTTTGAAAGAGTAGCCCAATTTTGGAACTGTTTGAAATTATGGATTCTACAGGCCACATTCTATAAGAACATTGTTTTTCCGGATCGATCACAGACAATTTTTTTTTGGGTCTCAAAAAAAGGCAGTGTATAACCTTTTTTACCAAAAATCGACTGCACCAAAATTTCTCGGGAAAACACTTTTTCTTATTATTTTTGGTGCGTAGAATCCAAAACAATTCATACTTTTTCGATCAGACTTCTCAATCAAAGGTTATAGACTAGAAACCAATTTCGAAAAAAAATGTAGAGAGCTGTAACTTTTGAACTAGTAGCCCAATCTTGGAACTGTTTGAAAGTATGGATTCTACAGGGCACATTCTATAAGAAATTTTTTTTTTCCGGATCGATCTGAGACAATTTTTTTTCGGGGCTCAAAAAAAGGCAGCGTATAACCTTCCTTTTTTACCAATAATCGACTGCACCAAAATTTCTCGCGAAAACACTTTTTCTTATTAATTTTGGTGCGTAGAATCCAAAACAATTCGTACTTTTTCGATCAGACTTCTCAATCAAAAGTTATATAGACCAATTTCGAAACAAAATTCAAAGGGCTGTAACTTTTGAACTAGTAGCCCAATCTTGGAACTGAAATGGTGAGGTAAAGTGCGTGAATAAAACGTTGAAAGAAACCTGAAAGAAATGGTGCAGGATTTAGCTTGTAAAGATCGCAAAGAGGTGTGAATGAAATATGAAGAAGAGGTAAAGGAATAGGAAGACTTAACAAATGTACACACGTACGATGTACTTTATATGGACGTACATATTAAGTCCATTTGTCACAACACTGTACCTATAGTGTATACGCACTATTTACGTCCAAAGTATGTACCTACTGTACGTAAATTGTACATGATTATATACACTGTACGCACATAAGAAGTACACGATAGTGAAAAAGTAACGTACATTGGACATATTTTGCATCTACTAATCAATATGAGATGTAGAATATTGACAGGAAGGATGGAAAGAAGTGTGAAAAATTTGGTACCCTTTCACATTTGCATATACATATATAGGTAACACATTGAACCATTTGTGTGCCCCATATCATATATGGTACAGAACTACATGCACGTATAAAACAGTACCATATACAGTTGGAAAAAAAACTATGCAATAAACGTATGCTAATCCATGACCATACAAAAGTCAATCCTTATTGAGTCTCTCATAAACAATCAAACAGAGAGATTGCCAATTTGTTTTAAAAAAGGTGAAATCATTACAACATAAAAAACTTTAGGTCTTTTAAGTTATAACAATCAAGACTGCACACCATATTCAACAGGGAAACCTTGTTCCTCATGTAACAATGTTCCCTTGTTGAATATGACAGACTCTTGGAAAATTAGAGAAATTCAAGTACATATATAATGGGAATAAACAAACAAAAAATTTAACAACAAACAGTACAAAAAAGCAAACATTTTTTGTGTATATTTATTACGATACCGATAATAAATTATATATAAATCTCATATAAAACAAGCAGAATAATCTTATACCTAATTATTTACAAGCATAATACAATAAAAACACGAGAAAGCTAAAAACGTTTCAAAAACTCCTCGGACACTATTCTCGCCCTCGCGTTAACGGCGAGTTTCATTTCGGAAATCTCCTTATCGATCTCCTCCATGAAGTGTATCACGAAATCGACGAGTTTATGTTTGTACATCTGCTCCGTGTGAAAATTGGTAATGAGAAAGCTAATATCGTAGCCCTCGACCGGTTTCCTCCTCAACACGATGAAGTTCTCCGCCCGCATCATCATGAATCGCATGAACTTCTTGCAGAGTATCTTCTCGATCTCGTCCGCCTGCTTGACGGCAATACTGATTCGTACGGAATTGACGGAGGCCTCGATGAAGACCTTCTCCTTTTCGTTTCGGGAGATGACGACGGGCGTCAGGAGGAGCTCCTTGCTCGATCTAACCTCAACTTCCGGCTTGTTGTGCCGCTCGACGACCTGCGACGAGAAGTTGTCGAGGCACATCGCGGCGGTTAACGTGTGCCGTACGGCGGTCAGGTACGGCCTTAATGTCGCCGACATTTTTGTACTTTTAATTTAATTTTCTACCTAAAATCGAAAAGGATAACCACACCTCGACTCCAGTCAACGATCGACGCCCTATCTAAAATTGACAGCGCTGTCATATTGACGCGGACGCATCACTGGAGATTGCCGTGTCATGAGCCACAGATGAGATGGTCTACAGGGTGTTTCCACAACATCGCAATTATATCATTACGAAATCCCGGAGCATCAAATAACAGTTCAGTCTTCTTCCATTTTGAATAACACCTCCTTAATTATGCATCTTGAATTTTGCGTTACTGAATCGTCTTGAATTATCTTATATTGAATTAAAGATCCTGAATGAAACTCACCGTCGCTTTTTAGTTCGTCGAAATTCCACCAGGAGCTTAAATGGCGCCACCGTCGCTTTTTAGTTCGTCGAGATTCCACCAGGGGCTTAAATGGCGCCACCGTCGCTTTTTAGTTCATCAAGATTCCACCAGGGGCTTAAATGGCGCCACCGTCGCTTTTTAGTTCGTCGAGATTCCACCAGGGTCTTAAATGGCGCCACCGTCGCTTTTTAGTTCATCGAGATTCCACCAGGGGCTTAAATGGCGCCACCGTCGCTTTTTAGTTCGTCGAGATTCCACCAGGGTCTTAAATGGCGCCACCCTCTCCCATCTTGTATTATTTTCAATCATCTTTTGGTAAATGAATTTTGAATATTAAACCTTAAATCATTGCCATTGGCGAATCATTATCTCTCACACTCTGTTGTGATTTTCTTGAAATCCACAATGAATACAGCTCTAAAGCAATTTAGGAGAGTTCTCGTAACCACTTGGACACAACTTAAGCGTCCCTTATAAACTTAAATGCTCTTAAAGATTCATGAAACCTCTTAAAGAATTGGATTCCTAAAGGCCCAAGGATCTAGGTGACCTGCATCTGAACGTCGAGAGCTCTTTCACACTGTTCTTAGACAGTTTTCATCGTCACAGGAGTGCCAAATAACTGTTGCTACATTAGTTACGACGCCTAATGCCGGGACTGACCTCGACTCTCAACTGTAGGCTTGAATTCTCTGAACGAAGGGCAAGTTACCTATTTCGGGGGTGAGATCCTGCTAACAAAAACTCTTCGGTTTAGAGTCTATGTGGTTAGTTTGATTTCACCAGCAAAGCCATGGAATTTTCCATCTTGCTTTTAACAGAAGTGTTTTATTGCACCAAAGGTGAGTCACCTGTTGCACAGCTATCTTGTTTCGATACCTGATTGTACCCCAACCACTTCTTTGTTTTGCAACTTGCTTTTATATCATGCTTTATTATATCAATAAATTGCAACAAATTATCATATACATTATAATAATAGTTTATTGAGCCTTACATTAACAAAATGACAATCAAGGAAACCAGTAAAGGCTAAATAAAGGTTTACATTATGGTAACCGTTTCACCATTGCTCATTCGATAATATTGACTATTAAAATAATTGATCAAAATACGAATTATACTATTACGCCATTATATTCTGCGTTCTGGCTAAATGTGAAGAACCCAATATCCTTCATCGGTTGAAGAATTTCACCCAGGAGCCCATATTTCTCCTTATTGAACGATTTGGAATAGATGTACACGTGTTTGAAGCGTAGACCAATAAGACTGAGCATGGTATTCGTTTTACCGCAATTGGACGGTCCACAGATTAAACATCTTACGCTGTTTGGAAGTAACTCGCCATGTTTTTTTTGTGTTCCATATTTTTAGCGCATTTCCACAAAAATAAAAAAAAATGCGCTATTGTGGCCACTTTGTCCGTCCGTCCGGCTGTCCGTCCGTCCGTCCGCTCGTTTTGCGACGCTACTAGTTCTTTATCTTAAGAGCTATTGTTCTACTTTTTTCGCCATTTGGTTCGTTATGGTGTCGAGTCTTGTACCAAGGAAGGAATTTTTTCTGTACCGCTTACAAAAAAAGTTATTGTAAAAAAAAACAAAAACCCGTTTTTTACATTTTCCATAATTTTACACTTTTGCCGTTTATTAACGATCCTAGAGATCGTTTATAATTTTGCATTGCTATCTGTCGCCTGCCGGTTGGTCTGTCCGTCTGTTCCTTTGTCTGTCTGTCCATCTATCTGTCCGTGTGAACGATAACTTTGTTTAGAAATGTTCGATCGCTTTTACATCTCCGTTAGTTATGAACTGAATTGCATGAAATTCAATATGGGCATAGCTTTAGCCATATAATACGCAATGCCAAAAGTTGAATCGAATCGATTCAAAATTCACAGTGCCCTTATCGCATCTCGACCATTTATAAACCGAATTGCAAAATTTTTTACTTATAATTGAATGAAATTTGATACATAGGCACTTGGAATAAAGGAAAATCAACTGCCAATTTCAAAATTTGGTTTTGCGCATGCGCAGTGCCAACTTTTTTATTTATGGAAAAATTTAAACGAAATTTGATACATAGGCACTTGGGATAAAGGAAAATCAAACGCCAATTTCAAAATTTGGTTTTGCGCATGCGCAGTGCCAACTTTTTTATTTATGGAAGAATTTAAATGAAATTTGATACATAGGCACTTGGAATAAAGGAAAATCTAGCGCCAGTTTCAAAATTTTATTTTGCGCATGCGCAGTGCCAACTTTTTTATCTATGGAAGCATTTAAGTGAAATTTGATATTTAGGCGCTTGGAACAAAGGAAAATCTAACATTAGTTTCAAAATTTAGGTTTGCGCATGCGCAGTTCCAACTTTCTTATTTAGAAAAGCATTGAAATGAAATTCTTCTCATAAACTGACATTGAAGTAGCACGACAAAAATGGATTGCCCATGTGCAACGCTATCTTTCATATTTGTGGCCGGATTTTTACGATTTTATAGAAGTTGCATCTTACAAATGGGAAATGAATGCAAGTGGAAATGCGCTTTATGTAAATCGTTTACGATTACTTTTTAACTTGTTATCATTAATTTTATTTATGCAAACATACAAATCAGTTTCTTCACTTACCTCCAGATCCCCGGACCCAAATATATGCCCATTCTGACAGGGAATTTTTGCAATGCGATGTTCTATACGTTATTTTGTTGCCTGGAATAGATTTTGTTTTGTTTTTTTTTTAATTCATCATAGCCTACTTGATTAAAATATAAAAACCCTTGATATAACTGGTATCTTATTTTCAATCTTATGCTATGATAGCTCGTTGAAAAGAGAATTAAAAAATCTATCAACTAATCTAAAAATCCAATATGGCACCTATTTAACTTTAGGAAGTTGGTAAATGTTCCTCAGAGGTAGCCATCTTGAATTTTTTTGACAACAATTCTAAATTAGGCGTATTAAACGCAGTAACTTTTATATAAAACTTTTTTTATCTCTTATGCTTTCGATGATATAGGACATTAAAGGAAATGGCCAATTTGAGTTTTTTTGCATTTACGTCGAACCTATTCGATATTTTGAATTTCCACAAGGAAATTTTAAATAAGCATCTAAAACTGCAAAACATTGTCCATTTAACAAATTCTCTATCTTTAATAATAAGAAAGTTACCCATGCAATCCCACCCGATCTGGGACACACTGTATACTTCGCAAATTCCTATACATTTATTTTCGAATGTATCACCAAGACAAATTGATGCCAATTACAGAAAACTATATTTCCGATTCTTGTAACACCAACACAACCTCACTAGGTGGCGCCACAATCGGAAATTCAAACCTACCGATACAAAATGACCAACAGTCGCAAATTCAAATATAACAACACAGAAACTAAATGCACGACCTACTGCCAGTCGTAACAAAATTTCACCATGTATATAAAACGTTCGCATCTCCCTATACATTTATTTTCAAATTTTACCGCGTAATCATGACATAGGGCAGAGCCAGAACAAAATGGCGGACCAATTAGGGCACTACGTCCACAACTCTCGCAATACCGTATACATTTATCACAAATTCAACTTGGTCAATATTCGCAAATTAAATTTACCGCCACAAAATGGGACAGCAATGACAGCGCAGCACGTATGACGTCATACAAAAGGGAGAAGGGATGGCCGCCGTATCATTACTCACGTGGATGTGCGATTCTAAGCGTAGGATGCCATGGAAAATGAGCAAGCACCCTTTATACATTAACAAAAAAAATACGTTACATACACAAGGATATGCCCTTCAGCCCCGAAAACAATACAATTTTTGTTTTCAAACGGCTATATTTAGAATGGAATTGCACCTGAGTACGTCACCTTGAACCCGAAACTCTTCAGGAAGGAATCGCGTGACCTTCAGTGCGTTTTTTGTTTAGACCACAACCACGATGACCTTCAGTTTAACTTTGAAATGAACTCCCTATACTTAATTACCATTTGCTAACGAAGCCCATTCGGATATTAGCTTCTAATAAAATCTGAAAACCAGTCACCTTTGTTGAAAAATAAAAACAAATTTGAGTGCACTTATTTATTACATACAATTAAAGTTAATAATAAAAATTTAATAAAAATATTAACAGTGTTTAAATATTTAACAATTTTTGGTAAAATTTCAAAGTGTCTCCGACCAAAAACTGATTATACGTATAACAAATATAAATAATAGAATTTCTAGACACAAAAATAATATAAAAAGTGTGGAATGTTAATTTTTTAAGTACAAATTCGAAAAGATCACGTTCATGGAGTCAAATTAAATTGGAAAAGTGCGTGGGGTGTTCAGATCGTCCCTTGTTTTATACAAAAATATAATGACGAAAACTTTAAAGATCCCTGACTTTGTAAAATGGAATTTTAGTACACTATCGCACCTACAAATATACACGTCTAATAGCTTGCGTACAAAAAATAGCGTCGACTTTATACATAACAAATACAGAGAGCACCTAAATCGGCGTCCGCAACTAACCAGGCAAGTTATATTCTTCAGAGAAACGAGATTAAATTAATCCACTATCACAGAATTAGTAATTTTGAAAAATCGAAAAAAAAAACGCGCAGCACCTACGTTTAGCAACTTCTCTTTTGGTACACGGGGTTACAGTAAACTTAGGCACTTTTACTGTCGATTTATCGAACGTTAAGAGTGAGAGAGTATTGCGTTACAATAATACTGATAATATATTCCCTAATGAGCAATTGGATTACGCGTCAACGTGTCATGTAAAACTGAACACACTCGTTTTCGGTACTTTCAAGCAATTGAGAGGTACTATACGGCGTGTTCCAAGATAAATTTGTCCAGTTCCAAGTTCTGTACTGCGTTTGTCGCATGCTTTTCAGTTATGTTCCGGTATCACTTCTATTTTTTTTTTAAAATACACAGTGGAACACGCCGTATATCGAATTTACCAGAAAATAGCAGCTATGGCACATCTCAGATTAGTTAATATGTACATTTATGTAACAGTAAAGCCCGATCACGACGAAGTCTTACAGTTTTGAGTTGTATGTAATACAAAATAATAATAATAATAATAATTTTCAATTATTTGGATTTTAATATTACACACAACTGAATTCTGCAAATAATTAATGGAGCTACTTATCAACAAACTGACAGTCTTATAACGCCGTAAACTCCTGCGGACTGCTACAACGTGCGGGAGAGTTGATATTAACTTTCGGATTACCTAGCACCTTCAAGGAGCCCCGACCGTACGTATTGCGACTTTTGAAGTCGAACCTACCGCTATCTCTATGATTTAAGGTCTGAATGATGTTCTTGACGATGCTGCTCGTTGGCTTAGGCAAATTTCGCGCACTCGCCGCTTCGGCTTCGCCCCCCTTGTTGACGGAGCTCTCCCTTCGCTGCACGAAGGAGACCGGTTTCGCCGCAGACGACGAACTGCCCGAGTCTCTGCCCAAACTGTTTTTGAAAATGTTTCGATTTATGCAAAAGCTCGAGGTGGCGTTTTTGCTCGCGTCACTCACTTTCGGACGGTTGAACGTCGACGACACAATATCCGGAATGCCGCAGAACTGAGGCGCACCGTCACTATTAGTCCGACCGGCGGCGTCCGCGTTATTGGCGACGCTTTTGACGTACTTCTGGGTGACGCTAGAGGGCGACAGGCTACCCGTTTTAATACTCATGCTTTCTAGACTTAGATTAGATAATTTCGGCTGGGTATTCACGACGGATTTCGGCTTATTTACTTCAAAGCAACTTTTTTTGCCCAAAAACTTTATGCGATCTTTCACGGAGATTACTGGCTCCTCCTCTTTTGAGACCTCGCCCAGTTGGTTGCGCGTAAAGTTCTTGGGCACTTGGCGCAGTTGCGGTAGAAGCTGTCCTTTGCTTGTGCTGTTATTCTCCTTGCCGGACGTTGCCGAACTCGCCACCTTCAAAGGCTCAACTCCTATGAATTTCTCTGTATCGCTAATGAAAGCCGCGTCGTTTCGCAAGAAGTTGATATTCTCGTACTCCGGCGACTTGTACGTCGACGGACCGAAGTCCTCGCAACTCTTCGTGCTCAGCACATCGCCGCGCGTGCTATCCGAATTGCGACTGCAGTTCTCGTAGCTCTTGCTCAAGCTCGCGTTCGTCGCGTTCTTCAAAATCGGCTTGACGTTCGACTTCCTGCCCGTAATCAGATTGTCCGCGCTCGACACCTTGATGATCGGCTTCAGATTGTCCGCGCTTAGCATGATCTTCGAATCCTTCGACGGCGCCGTTTTGCCCTCGCAGATCGGCTCGAGAATCGGGCTGCGGCAGCCGGACGGTATGCCCTCCGGAGTCGTGCTGCCCGAGGAGCTCGGACTCTGACCGCGGTAATGCTCGATGTCGAAAACTAAATCGGACGGCAGGTGAATACCGACCGATAGATGCATCGACAAAGATTCCAACCATACTTCGGTAACCTCAAATGGGGGCCTAAAAGTAAGCGGCGTGTTAGCACAATTTCTTCCTAGTTTTTTCGATGCGCCTGGTTTTTATGCCGGATAAGAAAAAAAAAAGATGTCGCTGAAACATCCCGTATATTTTAATTTAAAACGCTGTGTAAGTGTTCCACTTAAAAAAATGACGTTAGGTCTGAAAACTTTTTTACTGGACCCCGTATACTGGCAGTTTTAAATTTGGCCGGCTCCCGCTAACAATTTTATGCCCCCCGTTAAACATCAAGACAACAGTTACGTCACTGTTTTAGCGGAAATCAATTACACAAGGATGAAAGCTCGCCAATTATGATTATTGTTGTCGGCTTGTGCGATGAGACGAGGGTTTTTTCTTTTGAACTTGTTCTTGTTTCCTTCATTAATTAGTAATTGACGATTCGTTTATTGAAAGATACCATAATTGGTTTTGGGTAAACCCTGAGACCTCCTGGATATGATACTGACAAGGTATATGAATGAGAATCATTTCCTCTGATTCGAAGTGAGTTTCTTAAATGCGATTTTTTTCCCTCCGTTCGAAAATGTTAGTCGAAAGCCTCGCAAGGAGCTTCTAATCTTCTTGATTGAGGTCCCTTCCAAATTGCTTTGTTCTTTTATATTTGCACCACCCACCACCAGAACTCCCCCCCCCCCGCGCAAACAAAAAGCCCGGAGTGATACGCAGTACTCCAGTACATACATTTACACGGGTGCGCGACAGTGTATTACAGGACATACGATACACAATACCCTCCGTGCGGTAAGACGTCAATTGAGTGTTGGCTAATGGAAAATCAAGGCCCACCACCTGTTCGAGAGAAGTCCAAGCCGCCCTAGTCGCCCGGAAAATTTTCGCCGCCCAACTCAAAGGCGGAGGACGACTAACTCAACGGCCTGATCCAGAGAAACACCTTCGCTACAGGGGGAGCGCCTACCGCCAATCGCCACCACCACTGGCGGTACATACTATTGACCCTTCCACCGATCGGAGCGCCTCCGTACCGTTTGAACGCCGCCAAACAAATCCTCCAAGCAGAGTTGTCGCACATGCTGAACAACGACATACTAGAAGAGTGTGAATCCCCATGGGCTTAATCTGTGGTATGGGTGCCCAAGCCGGACGGATCCACCCACCTCGGGTGTCACAACCCCAGACAGCTACCCTCTGCCGCGCATCGATGACCTCCTCCACGCCGCCCATGCTCGAGACTAGTAATATATGGCCGATTCTAAATCTCACTAAATGAAAATCCCTAGAAAAGTCACTAGAATTGAGTGGTTCTGAACTGTGGTAGCGAGGTTTGCGCCTGTGCTAACGTCAAGGGGGTCGAGGTTTGCGCTCAAGATAAAGTATCGGAGGTTTGCGCCTGTGCTAACGTCAAGGTCAAGGGGTCGAGGTTTGCGCCTGTGCTAAGGTCAAGGGGGTCGAGGTTTGCGCTCGAGATAAAGTATCGGAGGTTTGTGTCCGAGCTAAAGTAGTTTGGTTTGCGTCGAGGGATTTGTCGATGGTAGTGTACGGCCGATTCTAATTCACAATTCTAAAAATGAATTTGAAGATGTGGTGGGGATTGACGCTTATATAAGCCTCTATATTTTCGTTACAAGGTGTCCATGTATTAAAGAAGTCGTGGATGGCATATGCTGAGGAATCATGGACCAAATCTGTCAGCACGTCAAGGTCGTCGAGGTTTGCGCTCGAGATAAAGTATCGGAGGTTTGCGTCCAAGCTAAAGTAATTTGGTTTGCGCCTGAGTCGAGAGTAATATATGACCGATTCTAAATCTCACTAGATGAAAATCCCTAGAACAGTCAATAGAATTGAGTGTGTGGCGATCCATGGGTGGATCTGGAACAGTTGTTTTTTAGTTTACATGGTGATAATTTGAATGTCATTTAATCAAATATAAAAATGTTATTAGTGTTATTTAATTCTATTCTAAACGCTGAATAGTGACCACACTACAAGTGGTTCTGAACTGTGCTAGCGAGGTTTGCTCCTGTGCTAACGTCAAGGTCAAGGGGGTCGTGCGCTCCAGATAAAGTATCGGAGGTTTGCGTCCGAGCTAAAGTAATTTGGTTTGCGCCTGAGTCGAGGGGTATTGTCGATGGCAGTGTACGGGTGATTCTAAATCACACTAAAATCCCCCTAGAAAAGTCACTAGGATTCAGTGGTTCTGAACTGCGCTAGCGAGGTTTGCGCCTGTGCTAACGTCAAGGTCAAGGAGTCGAGGTTTGTGCTCGAGATAAAGTATCGGAGGTTTGCGTCCGGGCTATTTGGGCCGGAGGTTTGTTGTCAGGTTACGGTGAAGTTTCAAGGTCGTTTAAGGCAATTTGATCGTGGTGGTTTACTTCCGGGGTAGGATAATTTGATCGGGGCCTTCAAGTAACTAGGTTTGTGTATGTGCTGCGTGGGTTCGAATGTTTTGCTTGTACGGTTCTGGACTGGGGTTTGTAAAACTAGTAAAGCTACTCTCGATAATGTAGGACTGAAATCACACCAAGTTGCTTTCGGGGTTTGCGTCCGGGCTAACAATTCTATCTCCTGTCAATCACCGTGCAGAAATCTATTACTGTAGATTTCAAGGCCACACTTTGGAAATATAAGGGTTTTTTCATTCAGTCCGATAGTGCTTTCCAAACAGTTAAAAAATGGATCTTAATGCGCTCAACAATGAAACATTCTGTAAAGCCGTCACGACCACTGACCGTCAGTAACTCCTACATCTTCAACCCATTCTGTGATCCCGATACGATTTAAAACTGATTGCATCAGAAGAACATAATGGTCCGACAAGAAATCTTGCAGTTTCTTGACCTTCTGTGATCCTGATACACCTATGTCGAAGCAAAAAATTGGTATTGAAAGACGAAAAGTCGTTTAACGGTTTTTGAAAATCACTGACCGTCAGTAACTCCTATATCTTCTACCCTTTTTGTGATCCCGATACGATTTAAAAATAAATGCATCAGGAGAACATAATGGTCTGACAAGAAATCTTGCAGTTTCTTGACCTTCTATGATCCTGATACACCTATGTCGAAGCAAAAAATTGGTATTGAAAGACGGAAAGTCGTTTAACGGTTTTTGAAAATCTCTGACCGTCAATAACATCTATATCTCCAACCCATTCTGTGATCCCGATACGATTTAGAACTGATTGCAACAGGAGAACATAATGGTCCGACAAGAAATCTTGCAGTGTCTTGACCTTCTGTGATCCTGATACACCTATGTCGAAGCAAAAAATTGGTATTGAAAGACGGAAAGTCGTTTAACGGTTTTTGAAAATCGCTGACCGTCAGTAACTCCTATATCTTCAACCCATTCTGTGATCCCGATACGATTTAAAACTGATTGCATCAGGAGAACATAATGGTCCGACAAGAAATCTTGCAGTTTCTTGACCTTCTGTGATCCTGATACACCTATGTCGAAGCAAAAAATTGGTATTGAAAGACGGAAAGTCGTTTAACGGTTTTTGAAAATCGCTGACCGTCAGTAACTCTATATCTTCCAACCCATTCTGTGATCCCGATACGATTTAAAACTGATTGCATCAGGAGAACATAATGGTCCGACAAGAAATCTTGCAGTTTCTTGACCTTCTGTGATCCTGATACACCTATGTCGAAGCAAAAAATTGGTATTGAAAGACGGAAAGTCGTTTAACGGTTTTTTTGAAAATCACTGTCCGTCAGTAACTCCTATATCTTCTCCCATTCTGTGATCCGATACGATTTAAAACTGATTGCATCAGGAGAACATAATGGTCTGGCAAGAAATCTTGCAGTTTCTTGACCTTCTGTGACCTTGATACACCTATGTTGAAGCAAAAAATTGGTATTGAAAGACGGAAAGTCGTTTAACGGTTTTTGAAAATCGCTGACCGTCAGTAACTCCTATATCTTCTACCCTTTTTGTAATCCCGATACGATTTAAAAATAATTGCATCAGGAGAACATAATGGTCTGACAAGAAATCTTGCAGTTTCTTGACCTTCTATGATCCTGATACACCTATGTCGAAGAAAAAATTGGTATTGAAAGACGGAAAGTCGTTTAACGGTTTTTGAAAATCACTGACCGTCGGTAACTCCTATATCTTCAACCCATTCAGTGATCCCGATACGATTGGAAACTGATTGCATCAGGAGAACATAAGGTCTGACAAGAAATCTTGCAGTTTCTTGACCTTCTGTGATCCTGATACACCTATGTCGAAGCAAAAAATTGGTATTGAAAGACAGGAAGTCGTTTAACGGTTTTTGATAATCACTGACCGTCAGTAACTCCTATATCTTCAACCCATTCTGCGATCCCGATACGATTTAAAAATGATTGCATCAGGAGAACATAGTGGTCTGACAAAAAATCGTACAGTTTCTTGACCTTCTGTGATCCTGATACACCTATGTCGAAGCAAAAAATGGGTATTGAAAGACGAAAAGTCGTTTAACGGTTTTTGAAAATCACTGACCGTCAGTAACTTCTATATCTTCAACCCATTCTGTGATCCCGATGCGATTTAAAACTGATTGCATCAGGAGAACATAATGGTCTGACAAGAAATCTTGCAGTTTCTTGACCTTCTGTGACCTTGATACACCTATGTTGAAGCAAAAAATTGGTATTGAAAGACGGAAAGTCGTTTAACGGTTTTTGAAAATCGCTGACCGTCAGTAACTCCTATATCTTCAACCCATTCTGTGATCCCGATACGATTTAAAACTGATTGCATCAGGAGAACATAATGGTCTGACAAGAAATCTTGCAGTTTCTTGACCTTCTGTGACCTTGATACACCTATGTTGAAGCAAAAAATTGGTATTGAAAGACGGAAAATCGTTTAACGGTTTTTGAAAATCGCTGACCGTCAGTAACTCCTATATCTTCAATAACCCATTCTGTGATCCCGTTACGATTTAAAACTGATTGCATCAGGAGAACATAATTGACAAGAAATCTTGCAGTTTTTTTACCTTCTGTGATCCTGATACACCTTATGTCGAAGCAAAAAATTGGTATTGAAAGACGGAAAGTCGTTTAACGGTTTTTGAAAATCTCTGACCGTCAGTAACTCCTATATCTCAAATCGACAGATTTGGTCCATGATTCCTCAGCATATGCCATCCACGACATCTTTAATACATGTACACCTTGTAACGAAAATATAGAGGCTTATATGTATAAGCGTCAATCCCCACCACATCTTCAAAGTCATATTTAGAATTGTGATTTAGAATCGGCCGTACACTACCATTGACAAACCCCTCGACGCAAACCAAACTACTTTAGCTCGGACACAAACCTCCGATACTTTATCTCGAGCGCAAACCTCGACCCCCTTGACCTCAGCACAGGCGCAAACCTCGACCCCTTGACCTTGACGTTAGCACAGGCGCAAACCTCCGATACTTTATCTTGAGCGCAAACCTCGACCCCCTTGACGTTAGCACAGGCGCAAACCTCGCTACCACAGTTCAGAACCACTCAATTCTAGTGACTTTTCTAGGGATTTTCATCTAGTGAGATTTAGAATCGGCTATATATTACTACTCTCGAGTAATGTCATCTATCGACCTACAGGCCGGCTATTGGCAAGTCGGCGCCGATCCTGCACCATTAAAAAAGATGCCATTTGGGCTACGGAATGCCCCATTCAACTTCCAGCGCCTCATAGATCACCTAACTCGTCTACGTCAGCGTGACCTGAAGGCCAGGCGAAAGAAGTGTTAGTTCGCAAGGGAGCAGATCCGGTACCTGGGACACGTCATCGCGGCCATCGCGGAATTTCCGGAACCCAGACGTGCTCTTGGTACAGACGATTTGTACCAGGCTTCGAACAGCAAGCGAAACGACTTACGGGACTGTTAAAGAAAGACGTAACATGGACACACAACTTTCGTTCGTTATCAAGACAGACGCCAGCCAGTACGCCATGGAAAGTACCGTACACCGGCCGAGTCTGCGTTTTACGTCCCACTTTAGAAAACAAAGTCGTGATACTTTGATTAAAACTTTGCGCACTAAAATTCTGAGATTCTAAAAAATTCTAGAACATTCACGAAAAGTTCTAAAAAAATTCTACAGTGATTTTTTCCTGAATTTACCTGCAATCCGGGTTCAGATCGGTACACAAAAACGCGATCTTGTAGAACGAGTCCGGACACGTCGAGCAAAACTTCTCCTTAAACGCCACCTGGTTCAATCCGAAATCGTTTGAGCGTGGAAGAAAGTCGGGATCGGCCTGCACGCGTCCGATGATCTAAAAGTAAATTACTCAGAACTGCCAAAAGACGCACGCGCGGCGCTTACCTCGCAAAGCACGATGCCGAAGCTGAAAATGTCGACCTTTTCGTCGTATTTATTCCCCTTCATCATTTCGGGCGCCATCCAGTAGGGATTGCCGACGACCGTGTAACGTTTCTTCCTCTCCTGCCGTCGGCCGCCGCCGATGCTGCCCCTAGGCGACGACCTTCTCACGCTGCTCGTGTCGTGCGACACAATACGGGCGAGACCGAAATCGGCAACTATCACAGTCTTGTCCTAAATTAAAAATCGTTTTAATCCGGCAGGCGAAAATGGGGCGCGTACTTCTCTAACTAAACAATTGTGCGAGTTAAGGTCTCGGTGTATGATGTTCATGGAATGTAGGTAGGCCATACCGGCCGCGATATCCTTCGCGAACGACACGCGTTGCTCCCACGGCAGCGGCTGAGACGAGTCGTGTATTAATTCCCTGAGAGTGCCTCCCGCTATGTACTCCGTGACGAGGTGCAGCCGCTGCTCTTTGTACAGTACGCCAATAAAGCGCAAAACGTTAATGTGATGCAAGCTTCTCAACACCGCCACCTACACAAAACTTATAGAAAGCCGATCAGGCCAGCAGCGACACTCACCTCCTTCAAAAAATTTTTCTGAGCCTCCTCGTCGACGCGGTACAGCTCCTTCACGACCATCACCTCGGAGGTATCCTTCGTCGTCACCTTGTAAACCTGCCCGAAGAACCCCTGGCCCAGTAGCTCCCCCTTCACGAGATCCGAGGCGCGAAACACGCGTTGCTGCGGCCTCGGCTCTAGAAACGAGTGCGCTCGCGACAAATCCGTGCATCGTTTCGAAATCGGTAACCTAAAACCCAATCACGTTAACTCCTAAAAAATCGCCGGCGACTTACTCGTCCAATAGCCGGCTCATCGACGAGCTCCTCTCCTTATCCAACGACTGTCCCACCTCCGAGACGTTATTCTTCCGCCTCAGCTGCCTCGACCTGGTCCCGCTCATGTAGCCCTCGTCGCGTCGTTTAAACAGTCTTTCTTTATCACCGGTACGTAGATTTTTAGCGCTTTTCGCATTATTGTCGATTATACTTTGGTCCGTTGGCGTCCGCTCGAAACTCTCGTTGTTGATCGACTCGGTCGAGCCGAAGTACGACGAGTCGATCGGTTTATTTTTTCGATTGGGAATGTTCGTATCGCTCGAGGTCGTGGTCAGCGGCAGGCTCGTCTTAGGCACGAGGAATGTTTGGCGACGTCTGGAGACGGCGTCGGGATCGTGCTCGATCGTCAACTGTTACATGCGTGTTAAGACGACGAACGAAAAGGTACAATTCAACAGATAACTAACTGACATGCTAAAGAGAGACACGACATTGCACCATAAAACAAGGTTACTCTTTAGTTACGTCACCTGAACATGGCGGTAAGGGTATGACACTGGTACAAAATGGAGCAGAAAACTAGCACAAAATGGCGGACAAGCGGCGAGAGTCATAAAATGGCGAACCCGTGGGCGGGGTACAAACAAAATGGCGGAAGTGGGAGCGGTCCGGGTTATCCACGCTTTGCTTAGAGGAAATTGGACAAAGACATCTTTTGGCGTGAAATTTATGAAATCGAATAAATAAGCTTGAGCACAATCATTGCCCAGGCACCACATACCCACCTCAGAACAGAGAAAAGAGAGAATGGAACAAATAATGGAAAAACTGATGGGAGAAAGAGTGGCAAGAGAAAATGAAAAAGATTAAGGGGAGGATTATGACGGAAATGAGGAGAAGGGAAGAAAGGCCAGGAAAACAAAAAAGAAAGACAAGGTGAAAATAAAGAATCAAAGGGAAGGTGAGGAAAGAACGTGATTTAAAGGAGATATAAAGAATATAAAGAAATCAGGCGAATCAAAACAGAAAAAGAAGAAAAAGTGAGGCAAATAGAAAAAGGGGATTGTAAGGTGCTATAAGAAAAAAAGAAGAGAGAAAATATTAGACAAATAGAAGAAAACGTATGAGATGAGAAGCCAAAGAAAAAGAAAAAATATGAAGAAAAGAAATTAAGAGGGAGGAAAGAGTGTAGAAGAGAGAAAAGGAAAAAAAAGGGGGGGGGTGAAGAGGAGCTATAGGAGAGGAGAGAGGAAAAGAAGAGAGGACAGAGAGAAAAGAGAAAGAATGAGAGAGGGAGAGAAAGAGATGAACTTCAAAAAACAAATTCTTACGGGAGCATATCACGCAAATTAAGCGCTGCTTAACAAAATTTCGCAGACAATGCCATGAATTTTAAAAATTAATTAATTATGGACCCACAGGACATTAATTAAGCGCTTGCTGACCAACATTTACACGCGATTGGAACAAATTTGAGCCGAGAGTCATGACTTTCAAAAATTAATTAATTATGAAGCCACAGGATACTAATTAAGCGCTTGCTGACCAACATTCATGCGCGATTGGAACAATTTTTCGCCGAGTCATGAATTTCAAAAATTAATTAATTATGGACCCATAGGACACTAATTAAGCGCCTGCTGATCAACATTTATGCGCGATTTGACCAAATTTCCGCCGACAGTGATGAATTTCAAAAATTAATTATTTACGAAACCATAGGACACTAATTAAGCGCTTGCTGACCAACATTTGTGCGCGATTGGAACAAATTTTTGCCGACAGTTATGAATTTCAAAAATTAATTAATTATGGACCCATACGACACTAATTAAGCGCTTGCTGACCAACATTTATGCGCGATTGGAACAAATTTTCGCCGACAATCATGAATTTCAAAAATTAATTAATTATGGACCCATAGGACACTAATTAAGCGCTGGCTGACCAACATTTATGCGCGATTGGAACAAATCTTCGTCGACAGTCATGAATTTCAAAAATTAATTAATTATGGACCCATAGGACAATAATTAGCGCTTGCTGACCAACATTTGTGCGCGATTGGAACAAATTTCGCGAGTCATGAATTTCAAAAATTAATTAATTATGGACCCATAGGACAATAATTAAGCGCTTGCTGACCAACATTTGTGCGCGATAGGAACAAATTTTCGCCGAGTCATGAATTTCAAAAATTAATTAATTATGGACCCATAGGACACTAATTAAGCGCTGGCTGACCAACATTTATGCGCGATTGGAACAAATTTCGTCGACAGTCATGAATTTCCGCGATTTGAATTTCAAAATTTCAAAAATTAATTAATTATGGACCCATAGGACACTAATTAAGCGCCTGCTGACCAACATTTATGCGCGATTGGACAAATTTCGCGACAGTCATGAATTTCAAAAATTAATTAATTACGAAACCATAGGACACTAATTAAGCGCTTGCTGACCAACATTTGTGCGCGATTGGAACAAATTTTTGCCGACAGTTATGAATTTCAAAAATTAATTAATTATGGACCCATACGACACTAATTAAGCGCTTGCTGACCAACATTTATGCGCGATTGGAACAAATTTTCGCCGACAATCATGAATTTCAAAAATTAATTAATTATGGACCCATAGGACACTAATTAAGCGCTGGCTGACCAACATTTATGCGCGATTGGAACAAATCTTCGTCGACAGTCATGAATTTCAAAAATTAATTAATTATGGACCCATAGGACAATAATTAGCGCTTGCTGACCAACATTTGTGCGCGATAGGAACAAATTTTCGCCGAGTCATGAATTTCAAAAATTAATTAATTATGGACCCATAGGACACTAATTAAGCGCTGGCTGACCAACATTTATGCGCGATTGGAACAAATCTTCGTCGACAGTCATGAATTTCAAAAATTAATTAATTATGGACCCATAGGACAATAATTAGCGCTTGCTGACCAACATTTGTGCGCGATAGGAACAAATTTTCGCCGAGTCATGAATTTCAAAAATTAATTAATTATGGACCCATACGACACTAATTAAGCGCTGGCTGACCAACATTTGTGCGCGATAGGAACAAATTTTCGCCGAGTCATGAATTTCAAAAATTAATTAATTATGGACCCATACGACACTAATTAAGCGCTTGCTGACCAACATTTATGCGTGATTAATTCGGAACCATTAACTTCAGAGAGAATAGTAATAGGACGCAGGGCGTTAAGCTACGCGAAGAGGGAGAGAGAAAGCGAACTGGTAGCGAAGGTGGAAATGTTGGAAACAAAAAGCAATGGATATCGATTGGGAGAGGTAGATGGAAACCCAAGCACAGAATTGGGCAGAACTACGTAATCAACAATAATAAAGGACAGAAGAACATTAAAATCATAGCGACTTGCAGATGTGAAAATAAGGGCTGGAGAGAAGAGAAAACGAAAAGTAGATTATGTGGTGAGAGAGAGGAACACATAGAGCATGTAATGTGGGAATGTAGAAAAACAGAACAAACAAAGATAAGCAGGAAATAAAAGAAAGAGGTATTATATGAAGATAAGTGAAACAAAGAAAAAAGAAGAGAGAGAGGGAGATAGGGACTCACTCTTTTCCACGTTCTTTTTTGAAAAGGTGCTGTATTGAAACACTTCATTACCACGTAAACAAAATGTTATCTAAACCCATTAACACATCTGTCCATTTTATACAAAAATGCCTAACAAATACATAATCTCTAAAGATAAAAAAATTTTACACAAAGAAACACCTGCAAATTGTGTTACAATAATAATTGATCAGACTTGCGGTTGCATTCAGTTAGCTATCTGCTGCAGTTACCCGACCAAAGATAGCCACTAACCTGTAAAACTGTGTCGGAGCATCGCAACAAATTCTCCACGTTCTCCAAAGGCGTCTCTTTCACGGGAATGCCGTTTATCTCCAAAATATTATCGCCAATGTGTAGGGACATAAGGTCATTGTTCATATCCAATCTGTCACAAACGTGGTATTAGTAGAAAAAGAGGGGTAAGCTACGAATGAGTCATGCAACCCGTTTTTAAGTAAAATTAATACCAACCTACCTATACGAGGGAATTAGGTAGCAGCAAAAGTTAAAAGCGGATGTTAAGAAGGCAAAAGCCAACTGCAGCAGTTTCCCTTGAAGCTTCCACACCATCCTGTACAACTGGTTAAAACTACCCGTAAAATTATTACGCGAAGGGTACTTACTGCGATATCGTCAGTCGATGCGATTTTCCGTGGAGCGAGTCGGAGTTAAGAAGGCAGCTTGATTCCACTCCTGTTGGTTAAAACTACCCGTAAAATTATTACGCGAAGGGTACTTACTGCGATATCGTCAGTCGATGCGATTTTCCGTGGAGCGAGTCGGAGGACAGCTTGATTCCCTTTTGCCCGCCGGGTATTTCGACTAGCCTGATCGAGTGCGGTTTGTGGGAGATGAAGGGAAATCGGGCCGTCTTCTCCAACGGCTGCATTTGGCGCTTATAACACTGGCCGCTATAAAAAATATGGCGCTGTAGTGTTAAGAATTGGCATTTTTTGAATTGAATGGCGCTGATGCTCTAAGGACTGTTTAACATCCTTTTGGATAAACTTTTTGGGGATTACAGATTTTGAGACTTTGGGAGAAGAGAATCTTTGATTTTTAATTTTTGAAATTTAAGATTTTGGGAATTCTGGAAATTTGTGGTTAGAGAATTCGAGTTTATAGAGATTTTAATTTTCAGGAATTTTTTTGTGGAATTCAAGATTTTGGAAAGAGATTTTTCAAATTTTGAGAATTTAAACTTTTCAATCTTGGTAGTTCTAAAATTCCTAGGATTCTGGAACTCTATTTTGGAAATCTTAAGATTCTGGAACTTGTTGAGACCATAACATTAAAATTTTGTAGTATTTTTAAATATTTTAGGTTTTAATTTTTTGAAACTATGGGAGCTTGGAGATTTTGGGATTTTTTCAATTTCGGGGGTTTACGATTTTCAAATTTTTCAAATTTGGGACTTGAATTAAGATTTTGGGGTGTCTTAAATTTTCGGATTTCTAGATTTTGGGACTTCGGGAGAAGAGAATCTTAGATTTTTAATTATTGACAATTAAGATTTTGGGAATTCTAGAAATTTGGGAATTTACGGTTTTGCGAATTCTAGGTAAAGGACATTTATTAAATTTCAGCAAAATAGTTGAAAAAATTCAAGATTTTGGGTTTTGAAAATTTTATAAATGTGAAACTCCGGAAATGAGAGTTTTGTTGCAAATTTCGCATTTTAAAATTTTGAGATTATAGGCATTTTAAATTTTGGTGATTCTAAAATTTTGGAAGGCTTAAAATTTATGATTTTGAGAATTCGATGTTATGGATGGTTCAGTAGAATTTTTTATGGAATTCAAGAAATTTAAGATTTTTGAAATTTTGGGATTTTGGACTTTTGAGAATCTGAATTTTTAAAATTTTGCAAATTTCATATTCCAGTGACTACTTTTTCCCTTGCGCTCCTTTTTTACCGTGGCGTATTATAGAAGTGGAAATCTTAAGATTCTAGAACGTAGAGAGATCTTAGGAGTTTTTTCAATTTCTAGGACTAAAAGATTTGGTTAAGTTGAGACCATAGAAATTTGAGGTTTTGGGAATTTCATGTTGTATTTTTAAGGATTTTAGATTTTGATTTTTTGAGATCATGGGAGTTTTGAGATTTTGGGAATTCAAAATTTTTGAAATTTCGGGAATTTAGACTTTTTAGAATTTGAGTTTTTGAGATTATAGGTAGACATTTTAAATTTTGGCAGTTCTAAAATTTTGGAAATCTTAAAAGATTCTGGAATTTACGTGATTTTGTAAAGTTGAGATACCATGGAAATTTGATATTTTGGGAATACGAGAGTTTAGAAATAGCGGGATTTGGATTTATAGAACTTAAGGTTTTAAAATGTTGCAAATTTCATATTCTGGGATTTTAAAATTTTGAGATTATAGAAATTTTAAATTTTGGTAGTTCTAACATTCTGGTAGTCTTAAGATTCTGGAACTTACAGATTTATCAAATTGATATAAATATAGACAAATTTTGCGAAGTTGATATTTTAGTATTTTTAAGAATTTTAGGAATTCGAGATTTTTGAAATTTTGCAAATCCCATATTTTGGAATGCTGGGGTTATAGACATTTTAAATTTTGGTAGTTTGAAAATGTTGGAAGTCTAAGATTCTGGAACTTACGTTGAGACCAGAAATTTGAGATTTTTGAAATTTCGGAAATATGAATGAGTTTTTGAAATTTTGCAAATTTCATATTTTGGGATTATGAAATTTTGAGATAATAGACATTACAAATTTTGATAGTTCTAAAATTTTTGAAGTCTTGATATTCTCGAAGTCTTAAGATTCTGGAACTTGGAAATTTTTTTACGTTGAGTTTTTGAAATTGAATGAATGAATATGAAATTTCATATTTTGGAATTTTAAGATTAGGTATTTATTTTTTTTTTATTTACCTTTATTTAATAAACATTTTAAATTTTGGTAGTTCTTAATTCATAAAATATTTTGTTTAGACCATAGAAAGTTGAAATGTTGAGAATTTGATATTATAATAGTTTTATGGATTTTGATTTTTTGAGATCATTGAGATTTTGAGAATTCACGATTTTTGAAACTTTGGGAATTTGAAATTTTAGGAACTATGATTTTAGAGATATATTGAGGTTTTGAAGTTTTTTAGATTCTTTGAATTTTGTAATTTTTTTTAATTCTTTCTTTTCCTGAATTTTTTAATTTGTATTTGAAGCAACGTTACATTTTGTTGTATACTTGCATTGAGTAATCTTTAGGATTTTTTAATGTTTTGTATTTGTGTATATTTTTAAAGATTTTAGATCGGGATTTTTAAAATTCAGGGAATTTGAACTTTTTAGAATTCGAGTATGTATTCATATTTTGGTTCCAATTTTTGGAACCCTATTTTGGAAGTCTTAAAATTATATATTGTCGTATTTTTTAAGGATTTCGATTTTTTGGGATCATAGGGGTTTTGAGATTTTGGGAATTCGAGATTTTTGAAATTTCGGGAATTACGAGTTCCTGAAATTTTGCAAACATTTTATGATTTTGAAAATTTAAGATTTTAATCTTTTAAATGTTGGTTGTTAGTACCCCCTTCCCCTTAAGAGCGGGTAACCCTATGTTGCAGGATCGATGATCCACCCGACCGTGCACCGCTCAAACCATGCGCGCCCCCAAATGTTTTGATAAAATCATCGATACCTCCCCTCCCCCATGTTTCAAGTTATCTCACCCCAATTTTATTTAAAAAAACAACTTTCCAGTATCCCAAAATGCATTTCAGGCTCTCCAGACCAATCGAATCGTTTCTTGATCCTTCTAAGTACTCACCCCCGCCTTTTCACAGCACTCTAATACTATCCAGAGATTGTAATTGCCAGGAAAAGAACTAGAAATCTCTAGAGGAGCTAAGGGCTCTCTCTACAACTTCTCATTGTCGTGGCAACTAGCCGACTTATCAAATTGTAACTTAAAAGAGAGGAACCTACCAATACAACTTGGAGCGTTCGACCAACGCGTACGAATCCCCGTCGCCGATAAACAGCCCGCACGATCCGCAACAGAAACATTCCGGATGGAACTTGTGATCGCCGGCGACCATCACCGGCCCCGTGATTATCTGACTGCACTGCTGGCAGCACTCGCCGTACCGCGTCCAGTAATCGTCGCGGCAGAACAGCAGTCCGTCCTTTTCGAAGTACCAATTCGAGAGGGACGCGTCGCACGCCGAGCACCTAAAAGTGAACTTTGTGCGTAAACGAAGCGAGGGCAAAAAATCCGGGTACAAACCTGAAGCATTCCAGATGCCATTCTTGACCCAGAGCGCATATAAATTCCTCATCGTCCAAAACATTTAAGCAGCCAGCACAAAAAGAGTCGGAATGTTGGTCGGTTTCAGCTGTAAAAAATAAGTGCGCCTGTGTAAATGGGACTTACAAACACTGTGACTTTAAAGGGTTATAAACAAACAATTCGGGACGTTTAGAACAAAATTGGGGAATAATCGGGCGAGCTCGTTGGAAAATTGAATTATTTTAAAGGGATTTTGGAGTTGGAGGTGTTGATGTAGGTGGATCACCCACGCACAAGTTTTTGTGTGGAAACGTTGCGAATTTCCCGAAGTTTTCCAATTTTTCTTTAGCTCACACTATTCCGTAAGGTTTCAGCTTGTTTACGTACCATTTTCTGCTTGTTGATACATTTTTTATACACTAAAACGAATAATTAACTCATCATGGATTCCTCTTAACACTAAGAAAAGCCAGGTTCAACACGACAAATTCCTAAGCGTGATTAATATGACAAATAAACAATGCTATACAGGGTGGACATCAGAAATAGTCCGATCTGACGGTTGAAATCTTAGACAAGGAAAGAGACGTTGAAACACAGAATTAGCGTCGCCGTAGCAGTAAAAAGGACATCCATTCTATGTATCTGTGCACAGGGTAGCCCTACCAGGCAGCACTTAGGCACACCAAAGGCCCATTGTAGGTTCCAAAGAGCTGATCCACAGGATCGTCACTATACCCACACCGACAATACCACATACCATTCCTTTCGTCACGATTAGAGCACCGATGACGGAATTTTTACTTATCCCTCCCCCACTTTTACAAATTAGCTCAAAACCAACAAAAAATTGGACAGACGGACAGCTGTCTGCCAATTCATAAAAACAGAGGTAAGGAATATTTATTTGTCAAACTAAATACACGTGAAGTTTATTACATGTATAGCTTGCTCGTTTTGCCATCCGAAACCACCTTCGAACCGCCATTTTGTTTTGGGTCCGAATCATGGTTCGGCTTTTGCTCGCCCCCTTGCCCTTTGGGTTTTTCGGTGTGATCAGGCTGTTTTTGGTCTTGGTGCTGATCCTTGCCTATCGACTGAACCATCTCGTTGAGTTTTTTCGCCACGTTTTCCACGACGTCCTTCACCTTCTGAAACATCGTTTTCAAAAGGGATTTTACGCTATCGTGGATGATGGATACGGTGTGCACAATTGCCTTGCCCAGGTCATCTTCAGCAAACGTCCCCTGCAAAACTAAGGTAACATAAAGTTCTCAATAGAGGTCTCTACCTGAGCGATTGTTAAGATCACGGCAGCAACCACAACTACGGCCCTCATTCTTCACTCTAACGATTGTGTAAACTTTTCAGTTTTGTATGGCAAATAAACAGAATTCATTAAATTGGGGCAATTATATTCGCGTTGTTGATCAAATTGTGTTTAATGGGCCAAATCCGTACATTGTGCACTGCCTGTGGTTGCTTTGTAAGTGGATAAATGGCCAAAAAAACTAAAATATGTTATGCAATACAATTGATTTTTCAATTTTTTGTCGAATGCGAGATATTGCTACGCAAAAATTTAGCAAGTCCCTTATTTTTGAGTTCATAGGAATAAAATTAATAAGAGAAAGAGCCCGGAGTGTAGTGTAGTGTAGTGTAGTGATGTAGTGTAGTGTAGTGGTGTAGTGTAGTGTAGTGGTGTAGTGTAGTGGTGTAGTGTAGTAGTGCAGTGTAGTGGCGTTCAAGGGAGAAAACCTTGAGGCTTTGTCTCATTCTAAAAGGTCTTCAAGAACCTAGCAGAGCCTTGAATGGTCTTTCTCGGAGAATTGAGAGGTTTTGAGAAATCTCTATGGGAAACTGATATAGTCTTTTAGAGTTTTAAGGGTCTTTTCAATACACTAAAAAGTCTTGAAAAACCTTAAAAAATGTAGCGGGATTTTAAAGATTTTTTTGGGGATTTGCGTAGTTTTTTCGAGGTTCCTAAGGGATAATAAGCTAAATGGTGCTGAAAGACCATAAAACATAATGCAGGGATTTGAACTGTGTCGTAACGGTTTTCTCACGGCACGAAAAGGTTTTGAGAAGCCTTTCTATGGTCTAGCAAATCTCTGAAGGGTCTTTTATAGTGAGACCTATATGACCTATAAAACCCGTGAGGGTCTTCTCAAAGCAATGAAAGACCTTGAAGGCCCATAAAAAAAGTTTAACGGAGCTTTGACGCGTCTTTTAGGAAATATACGTGTCGTGAAGGTCTTCCTAAGGCACTAAAAGGGTCCTGCAGACTCTTAAATACATTTAGAGGATCTGTGAAGAGTACCTTCGGGGGACCTATATAAGGGTCGTGAAGGTCATCTTAAGGTACTAAAAGGTCGTAAAGAACTTTAAAAATGTTTAACCGAGCCTTGAAGGGTCTGTTTAGAAAACTTGAGGGTCGTGAAGGTTTTCTCAAAGCACTGAAAGGTCTTGAAGAGCCTTAAAAAGGTGTAGAAGGTCGTTGACGGGTCGGTTTGGGAGACATAAGGTCAATAAGAGTCGTGAAAGCCTTCTCAAGCCACTGAAAGATCGTGCAGAGCCCTAAAAAAGTTTATCGGAGCTTTGAAGAGACTTTTGCGAGACTTATTTGGTCCATAACAGTCGTGAAGGTCTCCTAAAGGCATGAAAGGGTCTTGAAGCGTTTTGAAAAGGTTTAGAGGAGCCTTGAAGGAGACTTATATAATCAATAAGAGTCGTGAAGGTTTTCAAGGTGCAGAAAGGTGTTGAAGAGCCTTAAAAAAGTGTATCGGAGGCTTGAAGGGTCTTTTTGGAAAACTTATAGGGTCCATAACGCGTAGCGTAGCTTTGAAGGGCCTCTTTGAGAGACTATGACCTACTGGAGTCATGAAGGTCTTCTCAAACCACTGAAATGTCTTGAGCTTTAAAAAAGTGCAGCAGAGAAACTTATATGGCCCACATGAGTCGTGAAAGTCTTGTCAAGGCACTAAATGGTTTTGAAGAGCCTTAAAAAGGCTTAGCGAAGCTTTAAACGGCCCTTTTGGGAGACAACATATATGAAGAATTAGTGAAAAGGTCTTCTCAAGACACTTAAAGGCCTTTAAAAAGATTAACATTTAGCTTTGCAGGAAGAAACTTTGAGCTTTAAAAAAGTGCAGCTCTTATATGGCCCATTCTTGTGGCACTAAAAGAGCCTCTTCTCAAGACACTGAGACGCCTTTAAAAACCTTAAAAAGGCTTGCAGGCACTAAATGGTTTTGAAGAGCCTTAAATAGGTTTAGCGGAGCTTTGAAGGGTCTTTTTGGGAGACTTATATTGCCGTAACGGTTCCTGAAGGTCTTCTCAGAGCACTGCAAGGTTTTGAAGAGTTTTAAACAGGTTTAGCAGCTCTAAAGGGCCCTTTTGAGAGACATATGACTTATATGAGGAGTCGCGAAAGAAAGACAATAAAAGGAAGAACATTAAAAAGCTTGAGTGGAACTTTGAAGGGTTTTCTCGAGAAACTTATATAATCCATGAGTGAAAAGGTCTTCTCAAGACACTAAAACTCTTTTAAAAACCTTAAAAAGCCTTGGGGGAGCTTTGAAAGTTCTTTTTGAGAGACTTATTGAACTTTGAAGGGTTTTCTCGAGAAACTTATATAATCCATGAGTGAAAAGGTCTTCTCAAGACACTAAAACTCTTTTAAAAACCTTAAAAAGCCTTGGGGGAGCTTTGAAAGTTCTTTTTGAGAGACTTATTGATCTATAAAGGGTCGCAAAGGTCTTCTCAAGGCACTAAATTGTTTTGAAGATCCTTAAAAAGGTTTAGCGGAGCCTTGAAGGGTCTTTTTGGGAGACTTACATTGCCGATACTGTTCCTGAAGGTCTTCTCAGAGCACTGCAAGGTTTTGAAGAGTCTTAAACAGGTTTAGCGAACCTTTAAAGGTCCCTTTTGAAAGACATATGACTTATAAGAACAGTCGCGAAGGAAATACAATGAAACGAAGAACATTAAAAAGGTTGAGTGGAACTTTGAAGGGTCTTTTCGACAAACTTATATGGTCGATGAGCGAAAAGGTCTTCTCAAAACACTGAAACGCCTTTAAAAGCCTTAAAAAGGCTTGGAGGGGCTTTGAAGGTTCCTTTTGAGGGACTTATTGATCTATAAAGGGTCGCAAAGGTCTTCTCAAGGCACTAAATGGTTTTGAAGAGCTTTAAAAAGGCTTAGCGAAGCTTTGATGTATCTTATAAAGGTCCTCTCAAGACACGCCTTTAAAAACCTTAAAAATCCTTGGGGGAGCTTTGAAGGCTCATTTTGAGGGAGTTATTGATCTCTAAAGAGTCGTAAAGGTCTTCTCAAAGCACTAAATGCTTTTGAAGAGCCTTAAAAGATTTACCGGAGCTTTGAAGGGTCTTTTTGGGAGACTTATACAGCCGATACTGTTCCTGAAGGTCTTCTCAGAACACTGCAAGGTTTTGAAGAGTCTTAAACAGGTTTAGCGAAGCTTTAAAGGGTCGTTTTGAGAGACATATGACTTATATGAAGAGTCGCGAAGGAAAGACAATGAAAAGAAGAACATTAAAAAGTTTGAGAGGAACATTTGAAGGGTCTTTTCTAGAAACTTATATGGTCCATGAGCGAAAAGGTCTTCTCAAGACATTTAAACGTCTTTAAAAACCTTAAAAAGCCTTGGGGGCGCTTTGAAGTTTCCCTTTGAGAGACTTATTGATCTATCACGGTCCGCAAAGGTTTTCTCAAGGCACTAAATGGTTTCGAGAGCCTTAAAAAGCTTGAGCGGAACTTTGAAGGGTCTTTTCGAGAAACTTATATGGTCCATGAGTGAAAAAGTCTTCTCAAAACACTGAAACGCATTTAAAAACCTTAAAAGGCCTTGGGGGAGCTTTGAAGGTTCCTTTTGAGAGACTTATTGATCTATAAAGGGTCGTAAAGGTCTTCTCAAGGCACTAAATAGCTTTGAAGAGCTTTAAAAAGGGTTAGGTAAGCTTTGAAGGGTCTTTTTGGGAAACTTTATGTGGCCCATAAGTGAAAAGGTCTTCTCAAGATACTGAAACCCCTTTAAAAACCTTAAAAAGGCTTGCATGAGCTTTGAAGGTTCCCTTTGAGAGATATTGATCTACAAAAGGTCGTAAAGGTCTTCTCATAGCACTAAATGGTTTAAAAAGGCTTAAAAAGGTTTAGCGGAGTGAAGGGTCTTTTTGGGAGACTTATATTGTCGATATGGTTCCTTGAAGGTCTTCTCAGAGCAACGCAAGGTTTTGAAGAGTATTAAACAGGTTTAGCGAAGCTTTAAAAGGTCCTTTTGAGAGACATATGATTTATATAGCGTCGCGAAGGAAAGACAATGAGAGGAAGAACATTAAAAAGGCTGAGAGGAACTTTGAAGGGTCTTTTCGAAAAACTTATATGGCCCATGAGTGAAAAGGTCTTCTCAAGACACTGAAACTCCTTTAAAAACCTTAAAAAGGCTTTGAAGGTTCCTTCTGAGAGACTTATTTCTCTATAAATGGCCGTAAAGGTCTTCTCAAGGCACTAAATGGTTTTGAAGAGCCTTAGAAATTTGTAGCAGAGACTTGAAAGGTCTTTTTGGGAGACTTGTACGGCCTATAAGCGTCGTGAAGATCTTCTCAAGGCATTGAAAGGTCTTGAAAAACCTTTCAAAAGTTTAGCGGAGCTTTGAAGTGTCCTCCTAAAGAACCTATAAGGGTCACAAAGGCCGTCTCAAGTTACTAAAGAGTCTAGTAAAGGTTTCCGAGGACTCGAAAGGCATTAGAATTGATGATGAAGTTTTAAATGAAGTGATGAATTAATGTTATGTTATTTGAGGCTACGTTACGTTATGTGACCCTACATTACATGACATTACATTACGTTATATTACTGTAACGTGATTTATAAATTCGGGTTCGATTTATATCAATATTTATTAAACAAAACTAAAACACTATAAAAACTGTACAATTTATATCGACTATTTATATCACACTTCGCAATTTATATCAGATTTTCGCGCTCAATGTTTCGTCCGTACTCGATCTCGTTCGGTAGTAAACTGCCTGCGATGTTCGGTCCGCAACCATTTATACACGCAAGCAATGTAAGTCCAGAACACTCGCGTAATTACCAGATACGTCGCAACGTTCCCACTATCGCGCGTTAGAACGTTACATTACGTTACATTACGTTACATTACGTTACATTACGTTACATTACGTTACATTACGTTACATTACGTTACATTACGTTACATTACGTTACATTACGTTACATTACGTTACATTACGTTACATTACGTTACATTACGTTACATTACGTTACATTACGTTACATTACGTTACATTACGTTACATTACGTTACATTACGTTCCATCACGTTACATTACGTTACATTACGTTACATTACGTTACATTACGTTACATTACGTTACATTACGTTACATTACGTTACATTACGTTACATTACGTTCCATCACGTTACATCACGTTACATCACGTTACATCACGTTACATCACGTTACATTACGTTACATTACGTTCGTTACATTACGTTACATTACATTACATTATTCTCATACAGTCATATAATACAGTACAAAGGTGGATGGTGACTCCTCACCTTCTATTTTCTTCCCTTTCATTACCTACACCACTGTAAAGAATGATGTCAGCCAGTGACGTATAGGTAAATACGAAAAAATGGCAAAAATAGAGAAGACATTAAATGAAATTGGCACGTGTAAACAAATTCTGAATGGAGTGCGCGTCAGAGCTATTATTTCGTAACAAAGCAGAACATTTGTTTGCCAGAAATTATCTTGCGGGTACAAAGAGGAACAGTACAAAGTAAAAATTACGAGAAAATGACTTCATTTCAAACTAAAAGTATGGGATGATTTTCGAATGGTCCCGTTGTGTTCCAGACTCCAGTGATGAAAGTCGCACTACTTGTCGTACTCGCTACCACTTTGGTTCAAGCTAAAGTACACAGTTGGGTAAATTTAAAATCAAATCTAGTTCGGTATTTTACAGTCTCTGCAGGAGAATCAAGGAAGCGATGGCGGGGAAACGACGACTAGATATGATCGGAGTACCAGTACGACGGTCAATATGAGGGATGCGATGCAGGGAACTGGAAACAAGTTGAGGGACAAAATCAAATCCGTTACTATAGGGGATATTTGCACCGCAACCACGAAGCCTCTTAGACAGTAGATGCGGGAGAAGACAATGGAAATAAATGTTTTTTTGAAATGAACTTTGTTTAGTGTTCAGGAATCAAAATCCAAAGGTGGGGATGTTAATAACCGTAACAACACACCGTTACGTCACTCGCAAGGTGGCATACTTCGAACGCGGGACAAAGTACCTGTCCGAGGGATCGGATTCGGCTAGCAATCTGACTCTTTGTGTGCTAGATGAATGGTAACTAAGGTTTTTAGAACTCTCAAAGGCATACATGCCTTTTAAAGAGATGGGGGGGGGGGGGTTGTTAACGCTTCTTGGTGATTATTGGAGGTCTTTTGAAGCCCGTGAGCGCTATTGCAACCTATTTCCTGTTCAAGGCTATTAAAACCATTTTAAAACTAACAAAGGCTCATACTAATCTTCAAACACCTTTCAAGGCGAGTCTCTTGCATATAATCAAAGAGTGTGGGGTTTTTACAGCCGGTTAAGGACTTTTAATGCTCTTAAAGACTCATGTAGATTCCCAAGACCTCTCAAATACTCTCAAAAGGCCCTTAAGAGAATCTTAGGATCCGTTTATCTGCATAAATAAAAAGAATGTTTGCGTGGGTGTCTGCCTGTCTGTCTGTCTCTTATGCTTTCCGAAACCGTTTATCCGATTGCGATGAAACTTTGGGAAATGGTTCGACGTATTTTTAGTAGCCTTATGGACCTTTAACAGGCTTTAAAGAACTTTTCATAGTGTTTAATGTTCGAATTTGAAAGAACCTTTAAAAGTTTTAGGCTATCAAACCTTTTTTACAAGTTTTTGGGATCATGCATGAGAGATCCTAAAAAATTCCTCATTCCTATTTTTAAAAGCTGGCAAGGGCCTTTAAAACTTCTTAGGAATCTTTAATGGTGTTAAACAAAAGGATCATCAAGGTTCAGTTTTCAAGACTATCAATGACTAAGGCTCTTAAAGTCATTGGAGTGAAACTTAAAGGCACTTTTTGGCGATTCACGGAGGCTCTTTGACGTATTTCATAAAGGTCTTTGAAGAATGTTTGAGAAAAACCAAAAAGATTTTTTTCTGAACGACAATGAACTCAACTGGCGTCCCCTAACCACCGATAGAAAACCCGCACTTCCGTCACGTGCTTGGCTTTAAACAGAACGTAACGAAAATCTAAGATATCGTGGTAACCGCAAATACGTTTCTAGTTATCGCCAGACATACTTTCGTTCACGTTAGCTATTAAGCGGTACATGTGAAAATTGCCCTAGGTTGTCTAAAATACAAAGTCAAAACCAAGCGCAATTGTACGTTACCCTTTAATCAATCAGATCAATCTTCACGTACCGAATTCACAAAAAAGCAGTAGCCTCCGCAACAATAACGGGGTCGATTAGATTAAAAACTGTCTTCCATTGTTAACGCAACCTGCATCGCTAATGATCACATTGGAGTAAAAAATTAATATCCTCCATAACTGCATTCAATTTTTTTCCTTTCATAATTTATGTAACTGCACTGGGAATAACATGACCGGCATAATTGGGTCGCCTCCCGGTTATAAAATGCGTCGGTTTTGCAAGAATGGGACATTATTGTCGAGATGCGGTTCGTTATATTCCTACTTGCAGTTGCGCTCATTTTCGCAGTGGTGGAGGTAACGTCCAAAGGTTCGTTTCTTCCAATAATTATCGATTTTAGGCGCAAGCGATTGGGGATATAATAAAAGATGCCATGGGAGGAGGTGGCGTGTTATCCAAGGGTGTGAAGGAGAAGGTGCACGGTATGATAGATAAAGTGAAGGACATCATGTCGAGTGAAGGAGGAGTATCGGGTGCCCTAGAAAAGGTGATGAAGGAAGCGGGAGGAATTATGGGTAAATTTGGCGGAGGTATGGGCAAATCAAAGTTAGGGGATGTCGATGTCGGCGATCCTGTTACAGACTAATCACGACTAACCTGCACTAATAAACTGTTGTTCCTCTTAAACCACCAAAGGTCCTTTAATTTTGATCTCAGAATCCTGCATCTTAATTCCAGAGAGATTCCAGACTAGTAGAATTTTGAGTCTGGAGCCCTGAATGAAAAATTCGTATTGTAACACAAACCATTTGCCATGAGCCTTGAGCTGGTCCCTAAAAGACACATAAACCCTCAAGTCTTTGAGACCCTATAAATATAACAAACTGTCTCCAAAGGTGCCCCAAAGAGCATCCAATAATCGCCAGGAGACCTTTGGCGCCTTTACGATTCACTCTTCTTCTTCTGTTCTAAAGGTTCTGAAAAATTCTTGGAGCTCAAAGTTTCTTGTACAGGTCTGGGATGCACGTAGTCTTGAATGGGTTGAAATCGAGAACCCTTGAAAAGTACCTTAAAGGTTCTTAAAGGTCATTATTAAAACCTATTAAATGTAGGTACCTTTAAGGACTAATCAAGGCTCTAAAGGCTTGTAATTTATTAGTTTACTTCCTATGGGCTCAACTCCACTACTGATCGTTATGTATTAGCTCTAAAAGACCCTTAGACATCCTTAAGGATGCTCCCAAAGGCTATGCAAAATCTCGACGTCAAATGTCTATTTAGGCGTCTAAAGACCTCTCGACGACTTTTGAGTTTTTTTTTTGTTCCTTGATGGTTTTGAAAGCCGAACCATAGTGAGCCCTTTTTTGAAGGCGTTTAAAGATCCCTTAAAACTGTTAAAGGCCCTCAACGGCCTTTAAAAATTCTCCACTTTGATTATATTTAAGAGGCGCTCCTTGGAAGGCATTAAAACACTTAATTTTAACGGCCTTTAACAATGCCTTCCACCCCGTCCCCATTGCCTTTCCTCTCGCTTGTCCCTTGTCCTTCCACTCCCACTTCACAAGCCATTTTTCCTTTTTTCCTCCCCTATCTCTTTCGTTCTCATACCTTATTACTTCTCCTTTCCTTTTCCATTTCTCTCTTACTCTCCTTTTGCTTCTATTCGTCTGTTTTGTCTTCCTCTGCGTCTATTTTTAATATTTCCCCTGCTTTTTCTTATTTTGCCCCTTCTTCCTTTCTTTTCTTTCCTTTTACGCTAATTTGCTTCCTTTAGCGCTTTTTCTTAATCTTCGTAATTTCATATTTTTCTTTTTGTTATCTTTATATTAATCTTTCTCTTTTGTCTTATCTTCTTCAGATCATCCTCTGCGTCCAGTTCCTAATTTCTGCTTATCTGTTTCGATACATTTTGGTGTTTCCTTCTTACTCATTTTACATTTGTACTCTGCTGTTTCTATTCCCCTTCCTTTGATCCCTTGTTCCGTCGTATTTTCTATTGTAATCTCACTTTCCATATTTTATTATGATTTCTCTCTCTCTTTTTCCTCATTACATTCTTCTACTTTCTCCCTGACCTTCTCTATCTGTTTCTTTTTTCTCTACATACCAATTCCTTTGCCTTTCTTGTTTTTCCTGTTTCCCCTTCTTTTATCGCACCCTCCTTTGCTCCCAGTAATTTCTTCTGCATCGTTTATCTTCCTTTAGCGCCCCCTTCGCAATTTTTCTCCTCTTCATCTTCTTCTGCTGCGTAATCCTATGCTTCTTCTTCTTCTATCTCTTCATCTTCCACTTTATCTTCTTCTAATTACTTTTCTTAGCTCTCTACTTCGACTGCATCTGCTTTAGATTCATCTCTCGGCTCCTCTTCTTTACCCAATCTTCCTTTACCTTTTTATGTTTCATTTTCCGATTTTTCGTTACCCCCCCCCCCTTCCTTTTCCGGTTTCTTCATTTCCATACATCTTCCCCTGCTTCATCTTACACTTGTTCACATTTTCGTGATTGCTCCCCTTCTGATTCTTTGCCTCCTTGCTTTCCTCTGCCACATATTATTCTCCACCACCTTCCTACTCCCTTCCACCTCCATTTCCAGTCTCCTAATCTGTTATACCTTACGTCGTACACGCACCTCAACCTTCAATTCTTCTTTGACTTTTCTGTTTACTGTTACTGTTCCCTTACACCTTCTCCCTTTTTTTTTCTTTCCCCACGTCTTCATCTTTCTATGATTAGTACCCTTCTTCAGTACGTTATCTGCTTATGCTTCTTTATCTTTTGAATTTTAATTATGTTCTTTTTTTCTATTTATCTTTTTTTGTTCATATTCCTCTTTCCCTTTCTTTCCAATCCTATTTTTAATTTTCCATTCCCTTTCTCCCTTCAACTTTCTTTTCCCATGTTTTCGTAACTAGCTCTTTTCTCTTTTTTTCCATTTCCTTTTTTTCCTTCCGCTTTACCTTCCTCTTCTTTTCACTTTTTAGTGCCTCATCCTTTCTATCTTTTCTCTTGGTATACTTCCTGTGACACCTCTCTCCTCAGCCGTTTCCGCTTCATCTTCTTCTGCTTCCGCTATCTCTATTTCTGCACCGTCCTATACCTTTCTTGTTTATTTCTGTCCGTTTCCTATTCCTGTTTCACTTCCTTCCTTTAATGTTTTACCCCTTTTGCTTAACATCACCACGCATTTAACTTTCACGCTTCTTTTCCTCTTAGTCTCTTTTTCCCTCTCCCTCTTTACACCTGCGCTTCGTCTCGCCATTTTGCCCATTTCTTTTTCCTTTTCCCTTTCTCTTTCCCTTCCCATTCTATGTTTTCCTTTTTTGTACTCCCATTTCCTTTCATCTCGCATTTCCCTAGTTTTATTACCCTTCACCTTCATCTTACCAGTTCCTGTTTCTTTGTTTTCCCTTGTTTTACTCTCACCATTTCCCCACTAATTTTACATTCTCCTTCTTTTCACCTACTCTTTCTCTTTTCTAGCACTTATTTTTTTATTATTCTTATATACCTTTAGGCGTCTCGACTTTCGGATCTCTCCATATCCTTTTCCCTTGTCCCTTTCTCACTCTTCTTCTTCTACTCCTTCTTCTCTTCTACCTTCTACTTGCTCTCCTCTTCCCTATCTCTGTTTCCTTTTCACTACTTTACTAAATATTCTCTGTCCATGCCATTGCTCTTCCACCTCACCTAACTCCTCCCCATTTCCCTTTTTCTTTCCTCTTTACCTTTGTACCCCTTGCACCGGTTCCACTCACATTTTACAGCCCCTTCCTCTTCCTTTTTCCTTTAACTTTTTTCACCTTTCCTCTTCTCTGTTTACTTCTCTTTTCTTGTTCGATTTCTCTCCTTCTTCCTCTCCTTTTGCTTCTATGCGTCTGTCTATTCCCCTCTGCTTCCTTTTAAAGTATTCCTTTTTCTTTTCTTTTAAACTAATTTGTTTCTTTTGACACCTTTTACTAAATTTTCCTTATTTCATCTGTTTCGGTTTCTTATCCTTCTCTCTTCGTTTTCTATGCCATCCTGTGATTCCTTTTCATTTTTTCGATCCCCTTTCTCATTTTGGCTTTCCCTTGTTCTGTTTTCTTTTCCCTTTTGCTCTCTTGCTTTACTTAGAAGTTTTTTATGCTTTTTGTTTCCTTCTCCTCATTGTATTTCTTGACTTTTTTCTCATCAAATTCTTTTTCGTTCTCTCTCTCTCTCTCTCTCTCTCTCTCTCTCTCTCTCTCTCTCTCTCTCTCTTTGCTCTAGTTTTTATTCATTCATTTGCTCTTTTTAACTCCTTCTGCATCGTTTATCTTCCTTTAGCACCCACTTCTTCTTCTACCTATTTCTATGCTTCTTTTTTTCCTTCTATCTCTCTTCTTTTAATTACTTCCCTTAGCTCCTTTGCTTTGATTATCCTTTTTCGGGTCTCTACTTCGACTACATGTGCTTTAGATTCATCTCTTTCGGCTCCTCTTCCTTGCACAATTGCTTTGCTCCCATAACGTTCTTCCCTTCTTCCTTTTCTTAGCCTTTCTATGCCGTATCTTCACTTATCTTTTTTGTAGTTTCCTTTCGCTTTCCGCCTTTTCACTCCCCTCCCCAGCTTCTTTCATTTTCATACTTTTCCCCCTTCTTCATTATCTTACACTTGTTTCTATTTCTCTGATTGTTCTCCTTCTGACTTTTTGCTTCCTTCCTCGTCGCATTCTCATTCTCCTGTTTTTCCTTCCTCTGGCACTTTTTATTATTTGTTTCGGTTTCCTTTTTTAATTATCTTGTGTTTCCGTTTATATTCTTCTTTCTCGACCCTTTCTTGTTTTTCTTACGTCTTATGTTCCTTATTCCCATTCTCGTCTCAATTCCATTCTCTTTTCCTACTCCCTTCCACCTCTATTTCTCGTCACCTGACCTGTTGTTACTCTCACCCCACCTTCTGCCCCCACCACAACCTTCAATAATACTTTCTCTCTCTTCTAAATTTTAATTCTTTTGCATATTTCTCTTTCCCTTCCTCTCCAATCCAATTTTCCTTTAGTCCTTCCGCTTTCTTTGCCATGTTCTCGTTACTAGCTTCTTTTTTCGTTTTTTACTACGCCCCCCACCCCGTCCCCCTTTTTTCCCTCCTTCCTCGTTACCTTCCTCTTCCTTTTGCTTTTCCCTACCTCATTCTGCCTATCATTTTTTCTTGCTATACTTTCCTTCTTCCTCTTCCCTCTTTGAAGTTAATTGCCCGTCCTTCATCGTATTTATTTCTGTATTGCTACCTCTTCAAGGTGTGCCAAAAGGCCATCAAATGTCGGTGTCTTAATGGGGGGGACCCCACGAATTATTTTCTTAGGTGCTGTTTTTGAAAGTAAAACGTGCATAACTTTTACATGCGACAATTAATTGTTCTCAGATTTTTCATGCACATGCCTTTAGTGGTGCCAAGCAAAACTTTGGAAATTGGAGGAGGGGGGGGGGGTTGAAAACACGTTCTGCACTTCATGGTATTCTAATGAAAGGTCTCATCGAAATGAATTCCAAACTATAACTCTCCTGCGCGACCCTCTTTCGAGATCAAGGGCTGGAGAGGGTGGGGGAGGGGGTAAAAGTTCTTTGGATCTTTCATGGTATGGTATGGTAAGGAAATGTTTTCTACTGCCGCCCTTCTTTCTTACTCCTTATCAAAATAGGGGGTGGGGGAGGCACTGGTTTTATCATTCATGGTACTCTAATGAACTCTACCAACTACCGTCCTTCTTACTCACCCCTTATCAAAATGGGGGTAGAGGGCGGCGCTGGTTTTATCCTTCATCATACTCTAATGAAAGGTCTCATCGAAAGGAATTAATTTCTACCAAACATAGTCCTCCTCCTCGGCCCCTTATTGTAATCGGATGCAATTCCTTATATCTCAAGAGGGCATCGTCGGAGGAGGCTAGTTACAAAGGGCGATTGGGACGTATGGAAGAAATATACCCATTGATTGTTTAAATTGGACCAATTTCGTCACTGAATTGTGGTAGCCAATTAAATAATTAAATTCAATACTAAATAACTTGCTCGGTTTAAATTAATTGTAATTACTAAATTAAATTCCAAGAATAACAAACGAAATTCAGATAATTATAAGATAATTAAACAGCATTTTAGTAGGGATTAATTTATCTAATCGAAGATATTACTTAATTAGTCCATCCAATTATCAAATTTGGGTACATTTAACCACAATCTCAAAGAATCTTAAACTAATTATCAATTGCTTAATTAATTTAACAGAAAGAGAAAACCAATGCAGCAGCATGGTATTAGTTAATTAATCCATCAAATTATTGAATTTAATTAAGTTCAGTCGTAGATAAAATCGCAATCGGAATATCCATCGTTTTGGTGATTACCTTAGTTTAAATTAATTAAATTTCGTCATTTAATTATCTTAGCTAATTACATCACAAACCGATTATGCGTTTTTTTGGCGATTGCCTATTGCAGAGTCTTCCAAGGCGATCTTCCTTCGAAGACAACCTTGGCGATGCCGATTAATTGTTTCATTTTTATCAGACCGAACGTGAACTTGCGACGCACGCGCCGTCTCGACGCCGTGACGCAACTCAAAATCGATTCTCCCTTTTAATCAAATTCAGTTTGGGAAATATTCGAAGCACCTCTCGACAATGTTTCGCGACCTTTAGGCTATGCTCTGATTGCCGAACCATCCGCATAGCAAGCCAATACCTACGGATTATCGATCAGGTAAGGCGAAAATGGACGAATTTTGCACTGTTTGTCATGCACGTTTCTAATTTTATTTGTTTCCGTTGGTATCACATCCTATACACCTATCGGCTTAGAATGGGCATGTACAATCAGAGATTATCATTATTATTATTATGTTTTGTGATGTATTTGTATGCTTTTAGCTCCGCCGAATCGAATGAGCAGATCTGTTAAAGCATCATTCGCAGACAACATTAAATTAAACATACATTGGTACAGTAATTATTATTATTATCAGCATGATTGATGTTGGAGGGATGCTTATTAATAAATGTCGCATGTCTGTGCATGATTTCTTCAGCGACAAAAACCGAAAATTTGTCGCTACAAGCCAACAGATGCTTTAGGCATACAAGTATTGAACAAACGAAATCATGAGGGGCGCCATTTTGGTGCAAAGAAACTCGCGCGCGTTTCTGGCTAAAATTAGTTGCATTTTCATGATTATTGCTCTTGTACTGATTAAAATAAATAACAGCATGTGTGAAAGCATCAAATATGTGAATTAGGTAACTAGTGTTGCATCCACCAGCCCACCACCCACTTGTGGAGGTGATCAAAAGTGTGAAACGCTAAATCTACATAAAGTACTCTTCCGCCTTCGGGTTCATTAGGTGTAGCCTCCAAAATTGTTACAAGTCAAATGTATTAACACGTACATTTACAAATATGAAAAGTATCAAAGTTCAAAACTTTACTCGGCCTTGGTTGTCGCGTTTCGATTATTGTGAGCCATCCATATATCACTTTCCGCGGTAAATTTCGTCATTATTTAACCCCGCCGTAAATCTTTCTTGATTTTTGAGTATCGCCAAAAGATTACTTTTCAATTTGCAATCAAAAATTTATAAAGCAACGATGTTAAGCATTCCAGAATCCCCAAAATCGTAAGAATTTCAAAAACCTTGAGGATTTTAAGAATCTTTAAAATTTTATGAAGGTCAAGAAGTAAAGTATTTCCAGAGAATTTCAAGGTCATTTCAAAGGAATCTCGAAGAACATTCATAGAAAAGATTCAGCGAAAATAGATGATTTGAAGCATCAGACCCGGAAAATTAAAAAAAAAGAGAATTTTAAAAAGAATTTCGATTAAGGTGCTGAAGACTGGCGTATCGCGGATGGATCTATAGAATTTTACCAACCTTCGTCCTATTAAGAATTCCAGAGACATCTGAAATCTCGACAATTTCAAGAATCTCAAGAACATCAAGAGTTTCTCAAGAATATGATGAATCTCAAAAGTCAACAATATTAGAAATCTCAAGAACAACAAGAAACCTCCATAATTGGAGGAATCTCAGGAATTTCAAGTTTCCCAAAAATTGGGAGAATCTCGAGAATGTCAAGAATCTCAATAAATAATCACAAGAATATAAAAAAACTCATGAATTTTTAGAATTTTAAGAATTCCAAAAATTTGCGTAGAATCTCAAACATTTTAGGAATCGTAAACATCTCAATATTTGCAATCTCAACAATACCTACCGAGAATCTCAAGAATTTCAGGAATCTCTAGAATCTCAAGAATCTCCAAATCTCAAAAACACCCTCCAAAACAATCCCCAAAATAAAAAAAAATCTCAAGAATCTCGAGAATCTAAAAATCTCAAAATTTCACAAAAAAACCGAAAATGTCAAAAATAGCAAGAATCTCGAGAACCCCAAAACTCTCCAGATTCTCAAGAATATGAAGAATCACAGGAATCTCAACAATCTCACGAAACTCGAGATAATAGAGAATCTCGAGAATCTAAAGAATCTGAAGAGTCTTCAAGAATCTCAAAAATCTCACCACAGAGAAGGAGGAAACGATTCCTAGAATGACCCAAAAATAAAGTACCTCAAGACAATTTTAAAACATACCATAAGCTGCAAAGGGCTTTCAAGGTAATCTTGAATAATATTCATAGAAATGATCTAGAGAAAATGGAAGATGTGGAGAATTTGAACAGTGTTAAGGGTAAAAAGTCGCTGAAGCATTAGGAAGATCCGAAAAATATAAAAAAAGGAAATTTTTAAAGGAATTTCGGGAGGTTGAAGAGTGGGGTGGCGTTGATGAATCTGTAGACTCTTAACAACCACCGTCATATTAATTATATTTTAATAATTTCAATATCCTAAGTTTCAAGAATCTCAAAAGCATCTCAAAAAACTCGAAAATCTTAAAAATATCAAGAATCTCAAGAACCTCAAAAATATCAAGAAATGAAGAATTTCAGGAATTTCAAGAATATGAAGAATCTCACGAATCTTAAGAATGTCAAGGATCTCAACAATCTTGAGAATCTCAAAAACATCCAGGATCACAATCAGAATCTCAAGAAATTTAAGGATTTAGAGGATCTCAAATACTTTAAAGAATCTCAAAAACCTCAAGAATCTCGAGAATTTCAAAATCTCAAAAATCACGAAAATCGCAAAAGTCAAAAATATCAAAAAAAACCTCAAAAACATCAAGAAATCTACAATTTCAAGAATTGGAAGAATCCCTGAAAGAATGAAGAACCTCAGGAACCACAAGAATCTCAAAAATTTGAAGAATCTTGAAAATCTGAAGAATCTCAAAAATCACATGAACCTAAAAAATGTCAAGAATTCTCAGAATCTTTCAAGAATCTCAAAAATCTCAAGAAACTTAAGAATCTCGAGAATTCCGAGAATTTCACGAAACTTATGACCTCAAAAATCCCGAAAATATGAATATCAAGAAATTCAAAAACATCAAGAAACCCCGAAAATCTCAAGAATATGAAGACAATCACAGAAATATCAAGAAGCTCAAGAATCACAAAAACATGAAGAGTCTCAAGAATCTTGAGTATCTCAAGAAAATCAAGAATTCCAAGATCATAAAATTTTAAAATATCTCAAGAAACTCAAGAATCTCAATAATATGAAGAATCTTAAAAAAATCTCAAGAGCCGCAAGAATTTAAAGAATCTCGAGAATCTTAGGAATCCTCAGAGTCTCACGAACCCCAAAATCTCAAAAATCTGAAGAATCTCCAAAATCCAAAGAATATCAAGGACCTCAAAGATCCCAAGAATCTCAAGATTGTCTCAAAAATCTCAAGAATATCAAGAATGTCAAGAATCTCAAGAATCCCAAGAATCTCAAGCATCTCAAGGATCTCAAGAATGTCCATAAACTCCAGAATCTCGAGAATCTCCAGAATCTCAAGAATATGAACAATCTCAGGAATTTCAAGAATATTAAGAATCTCAATAATCACATAAGGATCTCAATAATCACAAAAATCTCAAAAACATCAAGAAACCTCCAGAGAATTTTAAGAATATAAATAATCAGGAATTTCAGAATATGAAGGAAGTCCAGGAATCTTAAGAAACTTACAAAGTGTCAAGAATATTAAAAATTTCAGGAACATAAACAATCTCAAGAATCTAAATAATCACAAAGATCTCAAGAATCTCAAAAATCTCAAGATTCTCAAATCTCAAGGATCTCAAGAATCTCCAGAATTCAAATAATATCAAGGACCTCAAGAATTTCAGGATTGTCAAGAATCTCCATAATCCAAAGAATATCAAGGACCTCAAGGATCTCAAGAAGCTCAGGATTGTCAAGAATCTCGAGAATCCTAAGAATCTCAAGCATCTCAAGGATCTCAAGAATGTCCAAGAACTCCAGAATCTCGAGAATCTCCAGAATCTCGAGAATCTCCAGAATCTCAAGAATATGAAGAATCTAAGGAATTTCAAGAATATTAGGAATCTATTGACATTCCATAATCACATAAGAATCTCAATAATCACAAAAATCTCAAAAACATCAAGAAACCTCCAGCGAGAATCTCAAGAATATAAATAATCACGAATTCCAAGAGAAGAAGAAGAATACGAATAATATTAAGAATTTCAGGAACATAAACAATCTCAAGCATCTAAATAATCACAACGATCTCGAGAATCTCAAAAATTCAAAGAATATCAAGGACCTCAAGGATCTCAAGAATCTCAGGATTGTCAAGAATCTCAAAAATCTCAAGAATCTTAAGAATCTCAAAGCATCTAAAGGATCTCAAGAATGTCTAAAACTCCAGAATTTCGAGAATCTCCAGGATCTCAAAAATATGAAGAATCTCAGGAATTTCGAGAATATAAAGAATCTCAATAATCACATAAAAATCTCAATAATCACATAAGAAAGTCAATAATCACAAAAATATCAAAAACATCAAGAAATCTCCAGAGAATCTCAAGAATATAAATAATCAGGAATTTCAGAATATGAAGAATTTCAGGAAGCTCAAGGATCTCAAGAAACCTACAGAGTGTCAAGAATACGAATAATATTAAGAATTTCAGGAACATAAACAATTTCAAAAATCTCAAGAATCTCAAAAATCTCAAGAATCTCAAGGATGTCAAGCATCTCAAGAATCTCAAAAATGTCCAAAAACTCCAGAATCTTGGGAATCTCAAGAATCTCTAGAATTTCAAAGGATATGAAGGGTCTCATGAATTTCAAGAATATTAATCTCAATAATCACAAGAATCTCAATAATCACAAAAATCTCAAGAATCTCAAAAACATTAAGAAACCTCCAGAGAATCTCAAGAATATAAATTAGCAAGAATTTCAGAATATGAAGAATCGCAGGAAGCTCAAGAATCATAAGAAACCTACAGAGTGTCAAGAATGCGAATAATATTAAGAATTTCCGCAACATAAACAGTCTCAAGAATCTCAAAAATCTCAAGAATCTCAATAATTTCAAGATTCTCAAATCTCGAGAATCCAAAGAATATCAAGGATCTCAAGAATCTCAAGATTGTCAAGAATCTCAAGAATCTCAAGCTTCTCAAGGATCTCAAGGATCTCAAGAATCTCAAGAATTTCAAGAATCTCCAAAATCCAAAGAATATCAAGGATCTCAAGGATGTCCAAAAACTCCAGAATCTCAAGAATATGAAGAATCTCAGGAATTTCAAGAATATTAAGAATCTGAATAATCACATAAAAATATCAATAATCACAAAAATCTCAAAAACATCAAGAAACCTCCAGAGAATCTCAAGAATATAAATAATCAGGAATTTCAGAGCATGAAGAATCTCAGAAAGGTTGTCGAAAAATATTGCACTAATTTTGTTTTTATTTTTAGAATGTTAGTCTCTATCGATTTCGGACTTTATTTCTCGTCCATCATCAGGCGATACGTCGGAATGGCTAAACGAATCATGAAATGTGGTGAAAGTATGTATTTACTGAATGTTATTTTGAAATTATTTTGGATCTGTATAATTTATGTGACGAAGGATAGACATTCTAAAAATAAAAACAAAATTAGTGCAATATTTTTCGACAACCATAGACCACACACTAATTCTATATGGAGACATTCATCAACAATCTCAGAAAGCTCAAGAATGTCAAGAAACTTACAGAGTGTCAAGAATACGAATAAGTATTAGGAATTTCAGGAATATAAGCGATCTCACTGATTTTTTCGCTTTTACAGGAAAAACCTTCTTAGAAGACTTTTTTCTCTTCTCTCTGCTTGATTTTTGTCATTTGACCGAAGTCAAGCTCCCGAGCGATGCCGAATGCGAGAAGGAATCTTGCAGAAGAAATTCCTCCGGAGGCCCGTCCTAAGATCATGATATTGCCTCCGCAAGCGTTTCAAAATTGTGACCGTGTCATCCGGAAGCCAGTACAGCACGGCCATCACCTAGTGTTACTCAAGGACGTTTGTCTGAGTCTCCGGGCTTGATAAGGTCAGTCTAAGGTGTTCTCATTCGGCCACAATGGCAACCTGTTGATTCTGGTGGAACCCTGTCATCTGATGAAAGGGCATCTTCTATCGCGTAACTACTGCTCTGTCCTGAACGTCGGGGTGCCCCCCCCCCTCCACGAGCTAGTGACCTAGACACCGCCGACGCGTGCTATTTTCACATAAACGGGTTGAGGATAATTATCTTAAGCTTAATAAATGAATTGACTTTGGCTTTGGCTAAAAATAGGGACTGTACACAAGTTCTTGTCACTGACCTAACAGACCGACAGACATACAGAACGACCGACATCATCGAGATTTTGTTTGATTCGGGCTCCTGGTGCTGAAAATGTGTATATCCGTCAAAAAAGTGGGGGGGGGGCATTTTTTCCCCAGTGCATACCTCCCTTACTACACGTGCGGGTGGTGAACAGCGATAGAGTACTTAGGTACTGTAACACTCAGAAAAGGCTTCACCAGTTAAATGGCTCAGTTGATTATGTGATGCTCACGGCTGCTCCAGTGACGCTCCGTCTCAGGACCTGATAAGATTAATCTGAGGTATAGGTACTGATCCTCCCATTCGGCTACAATGGCTACTGATTCTAGTCGAAGAAAGGGTTCTGTCTGTTCATCTCAGACTGTGACACCGGAACAATGATCACCTTGAGCCCCGCGCTCCGCCGAAGCAATTTGTCCATAAGTTCGTTTCAGCACCGGCAAATTTGAGTACCTACTCCAGAAAGCTTGGGCTTCTTCTCAGACTGATGACCTGAACCAGGCCCCGGAATGCTCCCTGCTCCCTTCTGACCTGTGACGCTTGATCCCTAAGTAGAAACCAATTTCGAAAGAAAATTCAAAGGGCTGTAACTTTTGAACTAGTAGCCCAATCTTGAAACTGTTTGAAATTATGGATTCTACAGCCCACATTCTATAAGAAAATTTTTTTCCGGGTCGATCTGAGACAATTTTTTTTGAGGGCCTCAAAAAAAGGCAGTGTATAACCTTCCTTTTTTACCAAAAATCGACTGCACCAAAATTTCTGAGGAAAACACCTTTTCTTATTAATTTTGGTGCGTAGAATCCGAAACAATTCGTACTTTTTCAATCAGACTTCTCAATCAAAAGTTATAGACTACAAACCAATTTCGAAAGAAAATTCAAAGGGCTGTAACTTTTGAACTAGTAGCCCAATCTTGGAACTGTTTGAAATTATGGATTCTACAGGCCACATTCTATTAGAAAAATTTTTTTCCGGGTCGATCTGAGACAATTTTTTTTTCGGGTCGATCTGTAACAATTTTTTATGAGGGCCTCAAAAAAAGGCAGTGTACAACCTTCCTTTTTTTAGCAAAAATCGACTGCACCAAAATTTCTCGGGAAAACACTTTTTCTTATTAATTTTGGTGCGTAGAATCCAAAACAATTCGTACTTTTTCGATCAGACTTCTCAATCAAAAGTTATAGACTAGAAACCAATTTCGAAAGAAAATTCAAAGGGCTGTAACTTTTGAACTAGTAGCCCAATCTTGAAACTGTTTGAAATTATGGATTCTACAGGCCACATTCTATAAGAAACATTTTTTTCCGGGTCGATCTGAGACATTTTTTTTGAGGGCCTCAAAAAAAGACAGTGTGTAACTTTCCTTTTTTACCAAACATCGACTGTACCAAAATTTCTCGGAAAAACACTTTTTCTTATTAATTTTGGTGCGTAGAATCCAAAACAATTCGTACTTTTTCGATCAGACTTCTCAATCAAAAGTTATAGACTAGAAACCAATTTCGAAAGAAAATTCAAAGGGCTGTCACTTTTGAACTAGTAGCCCAATCTTGAAACTGTTTGAAATTACGGATTCAACAGGCCACATTCTATAAGAAAAATTTTTTTCCGGGTCGATCTGAGACAATTTCTTTTGAGGGCCTCAAAAAAAGGCAGTGTATAACCTTCCTCTCTTACCAAAAATCGACTGCACCAAAATTTCTCGGAAAAACACTTTTTCTTATTAATTTTGGTGCGTAGAATCCAAAATAATTCGTACTTTTTCGATCAGACTTCTCAATCAAAAGTTATAGACTAGAAACCAATATCGAAAAAAAATTCAAAGGGCTGTAACTTTTGAACTAATAGCCCAATCTTGGAACTGTTTGAAATTATGGACTCTATAGGCCACATTCTATAAGAACATTGTTTTTCCGGATCGATCAGAGACAATTTTTTTTTCGGGTCTCAAAAAAGGCAGTGTATAACCTTCCTTTTTTACCAAAAATCAACTGCACCAAAATATCTCGGGAAAACACTTTTTCTTATTAATTTTGGTGCGTAGAATCCAAAACAATTCGTACTTTTTCGATCACACTTCTCAATAAAAAGTTATAGACTCCTAACGCCCCCTGGCCATCGCTTATTCTGGTGGTCCACAATCAGTCGCTTGATTTTGTGTCTCCACCACACGGGGTTGTATTTCTTTGCTTTGGGGAAGGTAAAATCGGAAAGCTGATTCTTAGCAACCCGTTGTTGATGGTTGTTAGAAGACGAGGTATATAGAGCCGCTTACTTTTACACGCGAGGCACGTGGCGCAATGGATGCTCTCACCGATGCTATTCGGAAGGTTGTGGGTTCGAATCCCGCTGCCGACTGCTCTGTCTGGGGTTTTGTCAGGGGGTTTTCCTCAGACATACGTAGCTTCGCATAATGCTAGCATTATGTTGAAATCTACGAGGCGAATGCTGGAGCAGTACTCTCCCCCTCAGCACCCTAACTCCGTTCCTTCCGTTCCAATCCCTAACTTTACCCATCCTTACAATCCCGTTCTCTGGCTGAAGAGGGCCAGGAAGCCCTGAGCAGCCCGCCTCCGGTATTCCTGTAGTCCGGAGTGCCGGAGGAATGAAACACGTTGGCCTTTTTCCTTTTTTTTTACACGCGGATTCAGTACAATTTGACTTTAGGAAAGGGTATTGTGCCTTTAGCCAAAAATAGGGACTGTATACACAAGTTCTTGTGACGGACCTATCGGTCACCTTTTTCCATTCGAAAAAATGAAACGCGGGAAAACGGCCCTTTTACCTACGTATCGTGCGTAACTTAGAAACTGGAATTGCGTTACATTCAAGTTCACTTACCTCCGAATACGACGAACATTGTTTAAAAATGCATATTAATTAGTAGCGATACTGAAAGTACGCGACCCTGTATGGATTACTTTACTTTGAAAAAATTCAATAAAGCCGGCACTGGTAGCGAAAGCGGGCTGCGCGCGTCGCATGCCAGAAACCTCGGCCAGACGCCTCTAAGTGTCGTCCAATGAAATAATTGCATTATTTAATTCTAGAATCCGGGAAGGATCGAGGGTGGCAAACAGTTGAAAATTTTTGGCAAAAAAAAGCAAGACTTTTCGATAAATAAAAAACAAAGTTCCGTTCGTCGCGTTTAGTGTAAACTTCCGAAAAATTTAACGTAAGTCTCTCTTTCCCCCCAATTCGTTTTGCATAAATTTGCATGGTCTTCCACGAGACAGATAATCAATCGTAGATTTATTTCGCATAATTTCCTTTAAAAAATTTGATTGGGTTGTATTGACAAAACCGTGGCATGGGGTAGGGTCGTGCCAGTAGTATGAGCGAGCTTATTGCCCATGCGACTGTTCGTATCCGAGACCTAAAGTGCTCGTTATCCGGACCAGTGTGAGGAATTCATTTTGTGTCTGTTGCAGGTCGCACTCTCCTAACGAAAGCAAGATGACCGATCGCAAAGCAGTGATTAAAAACGCCGACATGAGCGAGGATATGCAACAGGACGCCGTCGACTGCGCGACCCAGGCCATTGAGAAGTACAACATCGAGAAGGTACCGTGTTCTTTGCGTGTCTTCGCGATTTAATCCAAGCCGTTTCAGGATATCGCCGCTTTTATCAAAAAGGAATTCGACAAGAAATACAACCCGACATGGCACTGCATCGTAGGTCGCAACTTCGGATCGTACGTCACCCACGAAACGCGCCACTTCATATACTTCTACCTGGGACAGGTGGCAATATTGCTATTCAAAAGCGGCTAAATTTTTAACACAAAAAGTCATTCCCTCAGTATTCCAAATTCGGTTTAATTAACTTAGAGCACAGCTTCCTCCCTGATTGATTTAATTTTAAATCGTCCAAACTCATTTTCTAACAATCGCAGAGATCGCTTAGGAAATGTAACGAAATCGATAGTTTTATAATTGGAATAAATATAATTTTTTCTCTCTGTTCACCCACTCATCGTGTTTTTCTTTTTGCGCAACGAACGCTCTTGACCATATAACATTCGGGTTAATTTTCGCCATTTTCAGTGATAAACGCAACTGCCATCATCGGGACTCTTTATGTGATATAGGTGATCATGTTTGTACATAAATTAGGTTGCGAGAGAGTCGACCTTTATTTAATTTTAGAGCGGGGGAGAGAGAGAGCGGCATGGGGATTATATGGTCAAAATACGTTTTCGTTCATTTGTACATAAGAAGTTTAAATATAGTGCTAAAAATTATGTAAATGTTTACCTTGTTATTCCTTCAAATTCTTAAATAAAATGGGAACGTTGTAACAATTCCTCGTAATCAAAGGAGGTCGATTATGTTTGGGGGTCTTTTCTTACTCGTAGTGTTTAATCGTTAATATGTAGAGGTATGTTAGGGGGAAAGGCGCGCGGTGATGGATTTGGTTCTTCTAAAAGGATGACTAATTTAGTCGATAGAAAAATAAAAAAAAAAAGCTGCCTTCTACCGGTCAGCAATTTGGAAGAATTAAGTTTCAGAATCGCGTGGGTATTTGGTTGTGGATGACCGATAGGTAATTTTTTGCACAAATTGTTAACCCGGAGGCTTGTTTAATTTTGTCACCTTTACGGAGTACGTTAGGTTTCAAGAATTTAAAGGATATTCGTGGCCGCTTCGAGACGTCCATAATTTTTAATTTGTATATTGTATGTTTATACATTACATATATTTTATCATTTAAATCTTGGAGAAGAGTACACTAAAAGATTCTTTCCGTACTATATACATTTAATATTCTCTTAATATATTATATACAAGCTAGCGTGTTATTATTTCATCCTTTTTCTGTCTTGACACCCAGCTATGGAATGACTTATTGTTCAGAAAGTTATAAATCAATTGTTTCGAGCTTCCGTTATATGCTACTAAGAAGTAGACAAGAAATTATGTGTACTGTATTTTCCCATGTCTACTTTAAAATATCAATATCTTCTGAAAGACGCCTAATTTTATGCAACCAAAATAACTTCTTAAAACAAAGATATTGACTGCCCCATTAATTAATTTTAATATTGCCGGTAACAGTTTGAGAGGTTCCACCCTGTATATACGACGATGCACACATTTTTGAGAGTTGGCAACCACGCAATTTTTAGGAGGGGTTAACAGGTCAAAGGGAAAACGATTTGCGCCATCTGGAAAGCACTAACGTGGGTCAAGTTTGGGATCTTGTCTTGACTGGCAGTCGTGAACGCGTCGCTCCATAAATGTTTGTTGTTATTTTGTGTTATTTACTGCAGGTAGTAATTTTTGCATTTCTTTATATCGTATTTGTGATTTGTATGCCGCATTTTATATTTTTTGTTTGTTTCAATTTTTTTTTTTGAAATTTACTTGATTTAACCGCAATGGAGAATGACATGTTTAATACCGTTATCCTTTTGTTTGTAATCGTTTACGTTTTTGGTGTAATGTTTGCTTAATTTTTGTTTATGTGTTGATTACTTAGTCATGTGCGAAAAGTAATAGTATATAAATAATAGCATATAAATTATTATTTTAATATGTGGAAATTATACCGATTCGTTTGATGTATTGTGATAATTCACCCTTATGGTTAGGCAACATACCGCTACCTGTAAAGCACAAAAAGTCTTCTAAAGTGCCTCAAAAATCATAGTATATTTTTAACGAAAAAAGTTTAACAATTATTTAAAAAATGATTCGCCGTTATCAGTTTTATTAACAAAGTAAAAAGAGTCGTCCCCTAGGTCGACAAATTCCTCAGCCTCGCAAATCCCGCGGGATCCCGCTCAATTAATGTGCGGGATTAATCTCGCAAAAATGCTGCGGGATCCCGGTATTGCATTCCCTAGTTTCTAGTCTATAACTTTTTATTGAGAAATCTGATCGAAAAAATATGAATTGTTTTGGATTCTACGCACCAAAATTAATAAGAAAAAGTGTTTTCTCGAGAAATTTTTGTGCAGTCGATTTTTGGTAAAACAGAAGGTTATACACTGCCTTTTTTTGAGGCCCTCAAAAAAAATTGTCTCAGATCGACCCGGAAAAAGATTTTTCTTATAGAATCTGACCTGTAGAATCCATAATTTCAAACAGTCCCTAGATTGGGTTACTAGTTCAAAAGTTACAGCCCTTTGAATTTTCTTTCGAAATTGGTTTCTAGTCTATAACTTTTGAGTGTTTTCCCGAGAAATTTTGGTGCAGTCGATTTTTGGTAAAAAAGGAAGGTTATAAGGTTATACACTGCCTTTTTTTGGGGCCCTCAAAGAAAATTGTTCCAGATCGACCCGGAAAAAAATTTTTCTTATAGAATGTGACCTGTAGAATCCATAATTTTAAACAGTTCCAAGATTGGGCTACTAGTTCAAAAGTTACAGCCCTTTGAATTTTTTTTCGAAATTGGTTTCTAGTCTATAACCTTTGATTGAGAAGTCCGATCGAAAAAGTACGAATTGTTTTGGATTCTACGCACCAAAATTAATAAGAAAAAGTGTTTTCCCGAGAAATTTTGGTGTAGTCGATTTTTGGTAAAAAAGGAAGGTTATACACTGCCTTTTTTGGGGCCCGAAAAAAAATTGTCTCAGATCGACCCGGAAAAAAATTTTCTTATAGAATGTGGTCTGTAGAATCCATAATTTCAAACAGTTCCAAGATTGGGCTACTAGTTCAAAAGTTACAGCCCTTTGAATTTTCTTTCGAAATTGGTTTCTAGTCCATAACTTTTGATTGAGAAGTCTGATCGAAAAAGTACGAATTGTTTTGGATTCTACGCACCAAATTTAATAAGAAAAAGTGTTTTCCCGAGAAATTTTGGTGCAGTCGATTTTTTGTAAAAAAGGAAGGTCATACACTGCCATTTTTTGAGGCCCTCAAAAAAAATTGTTCCAGGTCGACCCGGAAAAAAATTTCTTATAGAATGTGACCTGTAGAATCCATAATTTCAAACAGTTCCAAGATTGGGCTACTAGTTCAAAAGTTACAGCCCTTTTTTGCGAGATTAATCCCGCACATGGAGCGGGGTCCCGGTATTTCGGGATCCCGCAATCCCTAGTGACAGACCACATCTCCGTAGTTTCATCTACCCCGCCACAGAACCTGCACGTGAGCTCTCCTACAATAGTATACTATTGTAGGAGAGCCCAATATCTTGTGCCGGTGATCTTCCTAATCTGGCTTCTATTCAGTTTTAAAAGCTTAGAAGATTCAGCTTGGCCAAGGGGCCCTGTGAAAAATGCCCTGAACTGTCTGCGACTCCGGTCCTGGTCACCCAGTCTTTAATTCTAACCCTAACAACGGGGGGAGCAATTCCTAGAGTGACGAAGACCTCACTGCAGGCTCATCTGGCTTCTTCCCGAGCTAGCTCGTCCGCCCGTTCGTTGCCCGACCCTTTTCTGCAGTGTGCTGGCGCATAATTTATCTAAAGTTCGCCTGCAATCAAGCGCCGCCGTAGCCGATCGGAACCTCTATTTGCTGACAGGGCCTTAGGCTGCATATGTATATATGCTTATTACGGTCATTTCTGCGGAGGTTCTCCTGTGCACAAGTCACGAGAAGGAGAAAGCAATATATACAGCGAAAAATCGGAACTGTATGAGGTATTCTAATGAACCTAGGGGTCTATCAAGCCAACACTGAAAACGTTGACTTGCCCTATAATTATCGATGGCAACTCTGGGAAAAAACTACGAGCAAAGGCACCTACCTTTCAAGTCGATATGGGTTGCACGAATGAACTCCTACGTTGTGTAATCGGTTCTTGTATGTGTTAGGACGTGAGACATAATCGGGAAGGGAATTAAATAAAAGACAGAACTTTTGTGCGTAAGCTAAATTACAAGAACAAATAAATATATTACGCACACAAGACCATACCAGGGAAACCTTCTACGGGACAAAAACCCCGGCACAAATACATGAAATAAATCACCTGCAGCAATGAAATGCAAGAGAAAATGCACATAAATAAAACATCTCAAATTGTATGATAAAAATCAGATAATCAAATCAAATGCTATTAAACAAGTTCATAAAAACAAAATATACAAGACATCATAAAAGCAGTGGAAAACCTGATAACTCAATTCAGTACAAAAACCCCTCAAAATACCTGTACGAGTAATTGAGATATATGCATACAAAACATAGGTAGGTATATCATATTTTGTTTCAGATCTAAAGGTGTCTTGCCCAACAATAAAGGTGGATTATCACAGTATTTCCTCCACGGAATAAACGGTTAGTTAAACATACAACTATTTCATATTTTACATATTCCTCAGTGCATGTATTTTCTATTTTCTTACCTAAACATGCTATAAATACGACCTACTTTGTATAATTTAAGCGAACACTGTTTTTGGTTGGTCAACCTGCTAGAGTTGGCAGAAATGTAACTAACCACGATTGTGTCTAATCTCCCCGTACTTTACCGGTCCAATAATAACAAATATCAATTTTATAAATAAATAATGTAATTTACCCTATAATTTGTTTTGAATTATCGATAAGAAATGCACAAAATCGTTATGGACTAAAGAGCCGCTGGAAATTAGCACCCTTAGGTATCCGAAACATGGAGGAAGCTGTCGACAACATTGAAAAACAGGTAGAGAATTTCCCTTTTCTCGCACCTACTTTTAACGAATGTAAACGCAGATGCAAAAGGCCGACGAGAGGCTCGACAGCTTAGCGGTGAAAGTGGTGAACGTCGAGCGCGACATTTTCGCCGACGACGGTACGGAGGTCGCCGTCAACAACCTACTCAAATCGGTGACGGACGTCAAGAACGACTACCAGAATCTGCGCAAGGACATCCACGAGGTGCAAGATCTACAAAAACAGTTAAGTAACTCGTTGCAATCGCAGCTTCAGCTTTTGCAAAGCAAGTACAACTTCTTGAAAGAGAAAATATCAGTGAATGTGCCTAGAAATTATCCGGGTGTGCCTAAAGTCATTGTAACCGACGCATCACCTGGCAAACCTAATTCGAAATAGCCGTTGTTTAAAAGAGACGCTACTTCGCTTTAGAAATGGCAAGAAAACCTTCCTATAACAAGATTATATTGCCATTTTTAGTGCAGCTGTGGCACTATTTTCTATAGGAATATTTTACTTAATTGTGAATGCTTTCGTTTTATTTAATGGTCAATACCGATTCCTATGTGTCAATTTTATAAGTGTAGCTAGCGGAGGTATTAATAATAATATGCAATATTTGTATAGGGATATATTCTAAATTTTTGACACATAAATTAGTCTGTGATGTGTTTGAAGTCTGCATGTTTTACCTATTTAGATTAACGAAGAAGAGTACAAACCGTTTCTTGTAGTTTTCACAATCTGCACCCAAGGCAGAGGGGATGTAAGTTGTATTTGCAGGTACTTGGCGGAGTGAGTATTTCGCACATTTTCGTCACCTTTTTTAAATTGGTTAATCTAACGTTGCATGACGTGCATCCTGTAGTTATCAATCGGCATGTGCTAAATGTGTACATGCATGTTATGAGTCAATTATTGTAGAAGCCGTAACGGAACTGAGTTATTACCACGATATCAAGCACAATATTCTAGACTACTGTAACCGTTTTATGTATTTTAATGCGAGTTGTATCTGGTGCAATAAAGTCTTATCTATCACTGTTTTTGAAATGAAAGGCAGATTTTGTCAAAGTTCTTTAATAACGCAGAATTAGCTTACTGAGAATATGAAGTGAGGAGATCGGCTGCTGACATTTCGCTATCTTTCTCCACCAGCGCCTTCGTTAATCCGACGTTATCTCTGCAGTTCACCAAACGTTGCCAGAGACTTGTACACTGGAAGTGCGAGAGCAGGATGTTGTAGTATAACTTCCGTAGTTCTTCAGAGGCGCTAAGGCTGTCGTTATGTAATTTTTCATAAAATTCGATCTGCTTTCTTTCCCCAGCGGATAAATTGGACACGTTTGCTTCGTTTGGGGGGCCCATTTTTCGAGTTGCTTTCTTTTAGAAATTCGACGATTTTCAAATTGTCAAACAAGATGGCTGCCAGTAGATGGCGACATAGTAAGTCAGGGCCGTACTCGACGTACTTTTAAAAACTGGGACTACAATAATTTACCTTCAATGCTTCTAAAATTGCATATGCATTAATGATGAGAAATACAACTGAAAATGAACTAATTCGCATATTATTAGAGGAGAAAAGTTAACATGGATAGCAACAATCTGCAAAAAACCTTTTTCCCACATTAATTGCCTATGATCAGTTTTGGAATATTCACCCGGTATCTTAAGGGTACGAAACAATCCTGTAAGGCAAATGGTTAAACCACATTCATCCACACAAACATACTCAAAACACTCAAATTGTGAAAAGTTTGTTTAATAATGATCGCAATTATTAAGATTGTGAAAGCTCGGAAATTTAAGTCGAAATAAATTACATTGGAAAAATAAACTTTGAAAATCATACTTCACCGAATAAAAATAGAAATATGCTGGAAAAAAATAACTTACCTACCAATAAAAAAACCAGCCGTAAAATTAATATTAAATTGTGTAGTAAAATTAATTGTTTGTAATGATGTGAATGCATAACATAAAATTATAACATCAAAAAAAGGTAGCAGGTAAACTTCAAGAGGTAATATATAGGTTAAAAACAAGTTTTTGGAATTATGGGTCAGGTAAGAAGGTACCAAGATTCTCAGAAAAAGCAAGATGGAAAATTACATGTTTTTGTAGGCAAATTAACTAAACACAAGATACGTGGAAATTAATGAATCGCCATTTAATCATTTAATTATCGCACATAGATTCTAAACTGAAGGGATTTGATTAGCGTAATCTCGCCCCCGCAAAATAGGTAGCGCCGCCCCTCGTTCGGAGTTTAACAACAGTTTAATGTCGAAGACAATCACGGAATTAGGTGTCGCAGCTCAATTTTGACTACAGTTTTTACCACCCCCGTGACTGCTTCATTCACGGAGAAAATTGTTAGTTACAAACAACAAATCAGTACATACATCAAACTTAGACTTATATGCATGTTACTTCAGGGACAAGACCAAGTAATCAACATCAATAAACATAAATTAAGCAAGCATTACACCAAAAACGTAAACAATTACAAACAATAGCATAACGGTATTTAACATATGCCATTCTGCATTGCGGTTAAAGCAAGTAAATTTCAAAAGCGAAGATTGAAACACAAAAATCTATGGAGCGACGCGTTCACGACCGCCATTCAAGACAAGATGCCAAACGTAACCCCCATCCGTGCTTTTTAGATGGCGCCGGCAGCTTTTCCCATCTAGAAATTGCAAAAATGTATGTATCGTCGTAAGTTCTATGTACAGAGTGGAACCTCTCAGAGTTAATTTATCTCTTGTTCTCCGGCGGGAGTCTGTAGGAATGCGGCTTATGCAGAATATTCTCCTGGAATTTCAATCAAATGCAACTAAGAATATTGAGTAAGCACTAAAAAGTCCTCCGCCAAGATTGGCTAAAGAAATTGGACTATGGTCCAATTGAATTGCGAAGACCAGTACCATTCTTCCAACATTTAAGGGAGACTAAAGATGGCGCCAAGAAAATATTTAAAAAAATCCAATTTAGACACCTGTCAAGTGTCAAGGTTTTTTAAAGACCACATCCATTATTTAAATAAAAGACTCAATTAAACAACAATTGAAGATCAATACAATACTTTCAACATTTAATGGAGGTTGAAAATGCCGCTAAGGAGGCATTAGAAAAATGTCAGTGTGACAACTGTCGAGTGTCAAAATTTTTTTGAAGTGGCAAAAACAATATAATCGAGCTTACAATACTTCCAGTATTAAATGTAAGTAATGAATACGTCATTAAGGTTTTTAGAGAAATAGATTGCCGTCAAAATAGTAGAGACACCATTTCAAATACCAAATTTGTACATACTATAAAAAACAGTATAAACTTTCTGTCAAGCGTCAATTGCATTATTAGGGGTCGACGTGCGTCATTCAGCTTTTATTGCACCTACCAACACAAGACTGCAGATTCAATGCAAGTACCTATACCGAAAATCCAGTCAAGAAGATACTATACAATAGTGTCAATTTTTGAGAGTTCTCAAGTGTCAAATTTAAGGGGAGAACAATTGTTCAAGTGACATTCAATCTCTTATTGCACCTACCAACATAAGACTGATGATTCAATGTAAGCACCGAAAATTACATCAAGAAGATATAACAAATGGTACACATTTTTGACAGCTGTCAAGTGTCTGACATTTAAGGAACTAACAGAAAAGTGTTCATGTGACACATTCAACTTCTTGGTGCACATATCAACACAAGACTTCCAAGATTTAATGTAAGTATTGAAAATCCCATCAAGAAAGTACTATAAAAGATAGTACACATTTTTGACAGCTGTCAAGTGTCAAATTTAAGAGGCAAACAATTGTTCAAGTGACATATTCAAGTTCTTATTGCACCTACCAACATGTGACTTTGAAGAATCAATTAAGTACTGAAAATCCCAACAAGAAGATATAACAAATACTATACATTTTTGACAGCTGTCAAATGTTAAATTTAAGTAACAAACAGAAATAGTTCATGTGATGCATTCGACTTCTTGGTGCACATACCAACACAAGACTTCCAAGATTTAATGTAAGTATTGAAAATCTCACCAAGAAAGTACTATAAAAGATAGTATACACTTTTGACAGCTGTCAAGTGTCCAATTTAAGAGGAAAACAATTGTTCAAGTGACATATTCAACTTCTTATTGCACCTACCAACATGTGATGGAGAAAATTGTTAGTTACAAACAACAAGTCAGTACATACATCAAACTTAAGACTTATATGCATGTTACTTCTCGGACAAGACCAAGTAATCAACATCAATAAACATAAATTAAGCAAGCATTACACCAAAAACGTAAACAATTACAAACAATAGGATAACGGTATTAAACATGTCATTGTGCATTGCGGTTAAAGCAAGCAAGTAAATTTCAAAAGCGAAGATTGAAACACAAAAATCTATGGAGCGACGCGTTCACGACCGCCATTCAAGACAAGATGCCAAACGGAACCCCCATCCCTGCTTTTTAGATGGCGCAGCCAACTTTTTCCCACCTAGAAATTGCATGGTTGCCAACTCTCAAAAATGTATGTATCGTCGTAAGTTGTATATACAGGATGGAACCTCTCAGAGTTAATTTATCTCTTGTTCTCCGGCGGGAGTCTGTAGGAATGCGTGAAAATCACTCGCAGCTTATGAGAATATTCTCCTGGAAATTCAATCATCAAATGCAACTAAGAATATTGAGTAAGCACTAAAAAGTCCTCCGCCAAGATTGGCTAAAGAAATTGGACTACGGTCTATGGGACGACCCCACGTCGCACGATACATTGGTCTAGGAAAACGATCACTCCCAGAGACCACGCCACTATCACTCCGAAAAACGTCCAACGCGGGTTCCCACCGCCGCGCCACTAATACCCCAGCTAGACAAGCTCCATCTACCACTCACCGAATTCGGCCGGCGACGTTAAGATACCCCCTTCAGAAGGCGAGTTCGGCTCAATCCGTGCTTCAAATTGATGAAACAGGCCATTATTTACGCCGAACTCGCTTTCGGATCGCTCGGCACCACCTGCTCAGCACAGGATGTTCTTCAATTTGAAGCATGACGTTAGCGTTAGCAAACAGAAATTCGAGTTGTCTAGGAGCGACTGAAAAATAAACATTCCCCAAATCCCGATAGGCATCGAGGCGATAAAGAACGAGAGCAAATGTGAAGCCATCTTTTCGGGAAATATGACGTGTTTGTTCGAGAACATTCTAGAACACCTGGGAGCGTTCGAGAACTTTCTAGAAAGCTGCGTGTTTGCTGTATAAGCAAATCGAATTGCGATTCAGTCTGTTCTAACAGCGTTGACGAAGTGAAATTTTCAATGATAATATAATAGTAGTAACAGGTGGCCCCTTTTATCGTTAAATTTACGAAATTACTGGTATGGGAAATTTTATACGTGTACCGCTTCTTTAGGAAAAGGAACAAACTTTTAGTGGAGATTGACATTGTCTTAAGATAAGAAACAAGTGTAAACGTTACAGTGTTGCCATGATCTCCCTTAAAAATTTGCATTGGGTCTCGCCGAGGTATTCAAGTAAAAATCTGGTGGGGGACAGGCATTCTTCAACGAGAAGTCGAGGTCGAGCTCTACGCGCGTATTGATTTTTAATCGAACCGTCGGTTTTGCTAAAAAAAAGGAGACACTACACCATATATTTCCCATTTTAGTAACAACAGATCCAGATAAAATTATTAATTACAATAAAAACTATAACTGGTAAAATGAGGATACTTTTCGTTTAACATGTCGCAATCATTTGAGGACAATTTGGAATGTCGCAAGAGAGCTCCTTGGAACAACCGCTTCGCGTGTTGCGATCTTCGAAGTAGTCAAACATGATGGGTTTGCGGCAAAAGGCGCACTCCTGAAATTAGAGATTAGAGCGAAGGGGTTAACCGACAAAGTTACCTTGGAACACTGCGGGCCGGTCAGTGGCAGCTCCAGTTCCCTCCAAACGACTTCCATGTCGTCGACCAAGACGTTTATGAGAGCTTCGGTGTGATGCGGCGTCGGCGCTAACCTCAGCTTTTCCTCCCCGCGCGCGACGGTCGGATAGTTGATCGCCTGCACGTAGTGGCCCTTTCTGAGGAGGCGGTCGGAGATCATTGTGCACTGGAAGGGATCGGCGACTTTGATCGGAATTATGTGACTAGGCGTGTGTTCCACGGGGAATCCACGGCTCAGAAGCGAGTTGCGTAGGTACTTCACGTTCTCCTGGTGACGCCTACGTAACTCGCGACCTTCATCCGAGGCGAGGATGTTAATTGCTTTGAGAGCACCCGATAGAACGGTCGGCGGCAGTGAAGTTGTAAATATAAAACCGGCGGCGTACGAGCGGATCATGTCGATCAGAATGGCATTGGCAGCAATGTAGCCTCCAACGTTGCCGAACGCCTTCCCCAAAGTGCCCGAGATCATATCCATCTTGCTCAGCTGCCCGTCGCGTTCCCCGATCCCCGCACCGTGATCACCATACAACCCCACTGCGTGCACCTCATCGACAAAAGTGAGCGCTCCGTAGTCATGCGCGACATCGCACAGCTCCTCCAATGGGCAAACGGCACCGGTCATGGAATGTACAGTTTCAAACGCGACAATTTTGGGCACATCGCGATCGACGGTCATCAGCAGCTGCTCCAAATGCCTCGGATCGTTATGCCTAAAAATATGTTTCGGCACCCCGCTGTTTCGTATCCCCTGTATCATGGAGGCGTGGTTGCCGGCATCCGAAAAAATATGGCAACCCGGCAGAGACTTCGCCAGCGTGAAGAGCGTCGAGTCGTTCGCGACGAAGCACGAGGTGAACAGCAGCGCCGCCTCCTTCTGGTGCAGCTTCGCCAGTCGCTCCTCCAGGCTTTCGTGCAGCATCGAGTTGCCGGAGATGTTTCTCGTACCGCCCGCTCCGGCGCCGAACTTGTCCAGCGCCTCGCTAAGTGCAGAGTGAACGGTTAGCACAATCGCCCCTTAACAGTTTCGAGAGCAAATTTACCGAACGGCGGTCTTCACTTCGGGATGACAGGACATGCCGAGGTAGTCGTTCGAACACCAGACGGTTATCGGCTTCTCGCCGGACGAGTACTCCATCGCGTTCGGAAACTGGCCGGGACCCGCCAGACGATTGACCTTTCGAAATATTCGATAGGAGTGATCCTTCTTCTTGCGCATTATTTGATCGTGGAAAAACTGGTCGTAGGAAAACGAGCCTAAAAGAGGAAGGGTATTTCCTGTCAGTGTCAATTTAGAAATATTAACTGTCAAATGGCATTGAGTGTCAATTGACACAAATGAATACCGAATGATCCTCGAGATCTTCACGCATCCATTACATTTATATCCTATGTCAATTTTCAAAGCGGTCGGACGTTTCTAAACAAAGTTATCGTGCACACGGACAGACAGACAATACAAATTTCTCAACGATCTCGAGGATCGTGAATAATTATCAAATGATCGAGACTAAGTGTCAATTTTGACAATTGAAGTTCCTTAAAAAAAGGATACTCTTAGTCATCTGTCAAATGACACTAGGCCATCGACAAATATCGATTTCCTTGAATTAACCGTCCGCACGGTATGTGGGGTAATAATTCTAAACGTTACCTTTCCCACACTTTTTAAAACCAAAATTGACACATGTCAATTTGACAGGTAGTGTCAACTGAGAGAGTTATCGACTGATAACTAAGTGACAATTCTCGCCATCAGTAAAATGTAACTAAATTCTGCGATTAAATGCCAATGAGTGTCAATTGATAAATGCTAATTGTCAATGATAGAAAGATAGGTGAATTGACAGATGGTAAATGTGAACTGACAAATGCCGCTTGAAAGTTTTCAATGTGCTTCCTTATTTTAACTAACAAACAGCAGTTGTCCATTGAGACTTACTCAATAATAACAAAATAAATATAGAGCGCCAATTGACAAGTGGCAAAATGGTAATAAATGTCAATAATTTAATTAAAAACTGGTCAGTGTCAATGGAAAGACAGTAGCTGTCAGCTCACAGAATGTCAGTTGACACCGTAGGAAATGAAAGGTACAAAATCGTATGAAATGAAAAAGTCCTGCGACTTACTCAAATAACAAGCAGAGTGCCAATTGACATAAGTGCCAAAATGACAACTGACAAAATATGAAGTTTTAATTAACAACTAAGTGTCAATGGAAGGATAGTGGCTGTGAACTCACAGATGTCAATTGACACTGTGGCAAATGAAATGACTTACAATCAATATCTGCAAATGTCAATTACAAAATAACAAATGACAGCAAAAAATGTCATCATCTGTCAATTGTTACTAAAGAAAGGAAATGTCAAAGATTCACTGTAGGTAGTGAAAATGTTACCAAGGAAATATTTTCTAAACAACTGCAATTTTTGATAGGTGTCAAATGTCAAAATGTTTGTTCAAGGGAGAGGAATCATTGTTCAAATGACAACACATTTCATTTTACATTGTATATACCAAACCAAGATTCACTGTAGGTATGTCTTCAACGAAATATTTTTGAAAATATTGTCAACTTTTGACAGCTGTCAATTGTCAAATTTGAATAAAACAATCAATTAGTAAGTAACAACAATTGCTAATATCAATCCAATTATTTCAACATTCAATGGATATTAAAAAATGTAATTGTGACACCTGTCAAGTGTCAAGATTTGTTAAAGATCGGACTCGTTATTGAAATATACAACTTTATTAGACAATTTAATAGCGAAGACAAGTACCATTCTTCCAATATTTAAGGGAGACTAAAGATGGCGCTAAGAAAACATTAAAAAAATCTAATTTAGACACCTGTCAAGTGTCAAGGTTTTTTAAAGACCACATCCATTATTTAAATAAAAGACTTAATTAAACAACAATTGAAGATCAATACAGTACTTCCAACATTTAATGGAGGCTAAAAATGCCGCCAAGCAGGCATTAGAAAAATGTCAGGGTGACAACTGTCAAGTGTCAACAATTTTTTTAAGTGACGGAAACCCATACAATACTTCCAGTATTAAATGGAAGTAATGAATATGTCATTATTAGAGAAATAGATTGCTGTCAAAATAGTAGAGACACTATTTCAACAAATTTGTACAGAAAAAAACTATAAACTTGCTGTCAAGTGTCAATTGCATATTTAAGGGGCGAAGTGATTCAGATTCAATGCAAGTACCTACCGAAAATCCCATCAAGATAATATAAAATATTGTCAATTTTTGACAGTTGTCAAGTGTCAAATTTAAGGAGAGAACAATTGTTCAAGTGACATTCAATTTCTTATTGCACCTACCAACATAAGACTGAAGATTCAATGTAAGCACCGAAAATTTCATCAAGAAGATATAAAAAATGGTACACATTTTTGACAGCTGTCAAGTGTCTGACATTTAAGGAACAAACAGACTTTGTTCATGTGACGCATTCAACTTCTTGGTGCACATACCAACACAAGACTTCCAAGATTTAATGTAAGTATTGAAAATCCCATCAAGAAAGTACTATAAAAGATAGTATACATTTTTGACAGCTGTCAAGTGTCAAATTTAAGAGATAAACAATTGTTCAAGTGACATATTCAACTTCTTATTGCACCTACCAACATGTGACTTTGAAGAATCAATTAAGTACTGAAAATCCCAACAAGAAGATATAACAAATACTATACATTTTTGACAGCTGTCAAGTGTTAAATTTAAGGAACAAACAGAAATTATTCGTGTGACGCATTCAACTTCTTGGTGCACATACCAACACAAGACTTCCAAGATTTAATTTAAGTATTGAAAATCCCATCAAGAAAGTACTACAAAAGATAGTATACATTTTTGACAGCTGTCAAGTGTCAAAAATTTAAGAGGCAAACAGGCGTGTGATTCAACATTTATTCAAGTATTGAAAATCTACTATATTTTTGACAGCTGTCAAGTGTCAAATTTAAGAGGATTGTTCAACTGACTCAACTTCTTATTGCACCTACTGTGACTTGAAGAATCAATGAAGTACTGAAAATCTCAACAAGAAGATATGACAAATACTATACATTTTCGACAGCTGTCAAGTGTTAAATTTAAGGAACAAACAGAAATTGTTCGTGTGACGCATTCAACTTCTTGGTGCACATACCAACACAAGACTTACAAGATTTAATGCAAGTATTGAAAATCCCACCAAGAAAGTACTATAAAAAAGATTTTTGACAGCTGTCAAGTGTCAAATTTAAGAGGAAAACAATTGTTCAACTGACTCAACTTCTTATTGCACCTACTGTGACTATGAAGAATCAATGTAAGGACTGAAAATCTCAACAAGAAGATATGACAAATACTATACATTTTCGACAGCTGTCAAGTGTTAAATTTAAGGAACAAACAGAAATTGTTCGTGTGACGCATTCAACTTCTTGGTGCACATACCAACACAAGACTTACAAGATTTAATGCAAGTATTGAAAATCCCACCAAGAAAGTACTATAAAAAAGATTTTTGACAGCTGTCAAGTGTCAAATTTAAGAGGAAAACAATTGTTCAACTGACTCAACTTCTTATTGCACCTACTGTGACTATGAAGAATCAATGTAAGGACTGAAAATCTCAACAAGAAGATATGACAAATACTATACATTTTCGACAGCTGTCAAGTGTTAAATTTAAGGAACAAACAGAAATTGTTCGTGTGACGCATTCAATTTCTTGGTGCACATACAACACAAGACTTCCAAGATTTAATGTAAGTATTGAAAATCCCATCAAGAAAGTACTATAAAAGATAGTATACACTTTTGACAGCTGTCAAGTGCCAATTTAAGAGGAAAACAATTGTTCGAGTGACATATTCAACTTCTTATTGCACCTACCAACATGTGACTTCGAAGAATCAATTAAGTACTCAAAATCCCAACAAGAAGATTAACAAATACTATACATTTTTGACAGTTGCGTTAAATTTAAGGAACAAACACAAATTGTTCGTGTGACGAATTCAACTTCTTGGTGCACATACCAACACAAGACTTCCAAGATTTAATGTAAGTATTGAAAATCCCATCAAGGAAGTACTATAAAAGATAGTATACATTTTTGACAGCTGTCAAGTGTCAAATTTAAGAGGCAAACAATTGTTCAAGTGACATATTCAACTTCATATTGCACCTACCAACATGTAACTTTGAAGAATCAATGTAAGTACCTACTGAAAATCCCAACAAGAAGATATAACAAATACTATACATTTTTGACAGCTGTCAAGTGTCAAATTTAAGGGGCGAATAATTGTTCAAGTGACACAGTCAACTTCTTACTGCACTTACCGGCACAAGACTGCCTGGATTAAAGTACCTAAAATCCCACCAAGAAGATAGCTATAAAAAATAATAACTACACGCTTTTGAGAGCTGTCAAATGTCAAAAATGTTTAATTAAAAGCGAGTAATCACCGATTGGGTATGCCTCGCAAAGATTTAATGGAGGTCTTGGAAATAGGATCAACAAAGTGTTTAAAAATGACAGCTGTCAACATAACCTACCTTTTGTTGAAGTTTGGTTAGTTACTTCGATCGTTTCATCTTGGTCAACTTTTGCTACTTTCACCTCGGACAAAAATGGACACTTGGTTTCTTGTTTGCTTTCGCTAATCGGTTCTGCAAAAGAATTGGGCAAACTTAAAATGAGCACCCTGTATTTTGTCAGATAAATTCCTTAAATGTTAGATTAACATTTGCCCTTGCTTCACGTACTCATTATATAAGAACGAGATTACGCAATCGCTCTCCTAACCCGTGTAATTCGTACAAAGACCGTATTTACCTGATTTCGGGGTCGTTTCCGACCCGAGCCAGCTGCTCAACGTCCGCGACATGACGGGGCAATGCTTCCCGTACATCTTCACCAATTCCGGTGCATAATTGTGCACGTAGTTCGAGCTGAGCTTCGCCAAAAACGGGCAGGGCATCTTGCCGTTAATCAAATTTGCACAACCTTCGGGGTGAGATGACAGATTAAAGGAGCGGCCCGAAGACCTTTCGCAATACTCACTTTGTACCTCGCGAAGACGTGGCAGCAGAAGACTCTTGGCGCGATTGCTCTAGAAATAATTCTCGCGATTACGACACTTTAATTTTCAATTAGGTCAACAGGTTAATTAATGTCAATTAAAGTGAACGGAACGTAACCTCAAACGTTCAAAGGGCGACTGACAACTACGAAAGGCAGCGTTCAATGACGACCACGTGACCACGTTCAACTTTCACTTTTTCGTTCTGGTGGGAAAACCCACTCTTGAGGTTTGCTTCGAAAAAACAATAGCCGAAACTGGTTAACAAAGTGATACGAGTTGTTTTTGGGTAATAAGTTAGTTTTTGTTTTCGTTTGTTGGGGAAATACGCGGTGCGACCGCAATGACCACATGGAAATCTGCACGAAAATGATCAAAACAAACAAATCCCAATTTCCCGAATTGTTTTTCATTGCAAAAGTTAAAGATTTCGTTTTTACTACGTCAATAAATAATTACAACAAGCAAGGCTCATATTTTCTGGCTGTCTGTCCGGAATTGTTACCTAATAAAATATTAATTGAACGCATGTTCTCTTTGGAAGTCCTCAATTTGTCAGGTGCCCTCATATTCGTTTTGTAATTCCCTTATAAGTTCTTCTCATCCTACAAGTCTGAACTCTCTTCAGAAAATTCCTGAAATTCTCCGCTCCGAATTTTCTAGAAAAATTCTCTCAATTCAATTTCACACCAACTCCTCTTAAGTTTCTCTCAATAAGGTCATCAAGTCTTCTCGAGTAAAGTTGTTCACAAGTTTTTCTCGATGTTCTCATCACCAATTTTCTCCAATTTCCTTTTCAGGAATTTCTATTCTTCTCAGAATCTCCATGTTCACTTAAGTTCGCAAGTTCCCCTCGAATTTTATTCAAGTGCTTCTCAATTTCTCTTCAGGTTTCCCCTTCTTCCAACTACATCTGTGTTTCGTAAGATCCTCTCTGGTTATTCTCGTGTGCCTTCGTGTCTTCTTAAGTTTCCATTAGGTTTTTTCCGGAATTTCCTATTTTGAACCGGAATTTCCTAGTTTAAACCGAAATTCTTCCGGTCGAGAACCGAAATTTTGGGATTCAAACCGAAATTTCTGATTTTGAGGCGGAATTTTCCACGCCTCGCGCACCTCTTAACGTACGTCGGCGCTAGTCTCAATTTAGGACAGTCAAGAATTCTATTTTTTTATTAGGCGCTTATTGGCTGGCTGACGAAGTAATTTTTGATAAATTCTACATTTCTGCCACTCTGTGTACTTATCATATAAATAATAATAAGAATTATGGTAGTTAGAGGAACTTTTCAGTCTCGCCTTTGTAAAATACACTGCCATATTTTTCATTGTTAAAGTCACAAAATAGCGTATAAGGTGGACGACTGGAAAATTATTGTCAACATCACTGTGGATTTCTGCCTTTGAGGATTTATATTTCAAAAAGTGTTTAAGAGAAAATTTATATAAATATATTTATTAATCGTAGTCCCATGGTGATGTTATTTATATAATAGGTAGATACTGGGTGAGACGGTAGTTTTATCCAAAAATTGTATGTACCTATTTTTCTACTCCGCAAGTTCTGTAAATTAGTTACTGTTTTAAGGGTAGTAAGCGTGTTAGACTTTGTTTTAATGAGGCATCCACAAGTATACGTGCATTTACCAATCTCTGCTTTTATTGAAAGAATGGTATTAAGTGTAATTCTATGGTGGTGGTACATAGGGTAGCGGATACGCATCACACTTCAATTATACGTAAAATCAACACGGCGTTTCACCCACGCGGGGCGAAACAATCATCCCCCACGACGAACTCGGGCTTTATAAGCCGAAGCGCATGCGTTAGATTTGAGTCTCTGCTTCGGTACGACCAGAGAACCATAACCCTAGGATAGAGAGTTTCTTAAAAAATGCAACATTTTAAAACGGGAAGATATTTTAACTTTAGGTGGTTATTAGGGGGTTGCATGGAGAATAAACATATTCTATAGTATTAAGTGAAATTCTATGGTGGCGGTACATATGGTAGCGGATACGCATCACACCTCAATTATACGTAAAATCAACAGGGCGTTTCCCCCACGTCGAACTCGGGCTTCATAAGCCGACGCGCATGCCGCTTCGATACGACCAGAGAACCATAACCCTAGGAGTAGGCAGATAGAGGTTTTGGGCAACAGCTGAGTAATAACTTCTCCAGTTTTTATTGAGCATCGCTGATAACGTCCTTATAACCTTTAAATGTTCTTAAAGCTCTTAAAGAGCCATACTTTAAAACAATTTGGGAGGCTCTTGGAGACACCTTGAGATTATTGGCGACTATTAATATGCAGCACTTTAAACGCTTAAATATGCTCTCAAGGCTCTTGGAGAATGTTTGAGACTATAGGCGATTTCTAAAGTTCCTTAAGGGTCTTAAAGGCTCATTAAGGTCAGCTTGCAAACGTTCGTAAAAACAGCGACCCTTAAGGCTCTTAAAGGGTTACTGTCTATTAATTGTTTACTGTAAAAGCTTTCAGGAGACCTTTAAAAATATTTGGAGGCTCTTTAAAGGTCCGCAGATGTTTTGAGCCTTAGATAGTCAAATGTATGCGGTTTTTTTCGCATTTTATAATGGCTATACCAATGCCGAGCGAACCGAATGCAAGTTCGGTGTAAATCGTGTTTTATGTATTAGAAATGTACCTACTTCGGGTAGGTCCTTTTAAAAGCCAAATTTATGCGGAACTCGCCATCGGCTCTCTCGGCATTCGTGAACGCAGCCTTAGATAGGCAAATTTGTGTTTCTTGAATTTATTGCCATTTAAAATAAGGCCGAGCGAGCTGAAGACGAGTTCGGCATAAATTCAGCCCTGTCTCATTTTCAAAATAAGATATCAGAATGAACACTTCCAATATATGACACGATTTATGCCGAACTCGCCTTCGGCTCACTCGGCAATTGTATATCCTTCAAAGAGCACACATTTGTCCATCTAAGGCTGCGTCCACAAATGCCGAACTCACCTTCGGCTCGCTCGGCATTGCCTTATATTGAATTTCAAAAAATTCAAACAGCACAGATTTGTTCACTTTATTGTCAATTAATATAAGGCTATACAATTAAATAAATTCAGCCCAGGTATCAGAATGTACACTTCCAAAATATATGACACGGTTCGTGCCGAGCGAGCCGAATTCGCCTTCGGCTCGCTCGGCATTGGTATAGCCTTCTATTAAATGACAACAAGTTCAAACAGCACAAATGCGGCCATCTAAGGTCTTAAAGCCCCCCCCCTGCATCTCAATTTTCAAAAATTTTACTTGGCGCCACTTGAGTGCTTACTCAAAATCTGAGACCAGTTAGTTGTCGCACGTAAAAGTTATGCAGGTTTTACTTTCAAAAACAAAATTCCAAAAAATAATTCATTGGAGGGGGGGGGGGGCCTTTAAGACAGCGAAATTTGATGACCGTCTGATACATTTCCAAGGTATAGGCTAATTGCAAAATCCAGAATTCTAGGACCATTCCCCTAAAAGTAGTCCAAAATCGCGGAAGTGGGTCCGGACGGTCAATCAGACGGACTGACAAAACGCAAAAAATTGAACATTTTATATGCGCAAAAAATCGAACGGGGGCGAGCCTAATTTATTCGTAGATGAAGCCTTAGATGGTAAAATTTTAGCTGTTCGAAATTTTAGCGCATTTTTGTAAGAATTAAAAAAAATGTGTCCTGCAATTTTTTGCAATAGGTGCCAGCCGGTCATTAAAAGAGAGAGAGGGGGGAGGCATGAATTATTTCTTGAGATGCAAATCTGAGACCAATTAGCTGTCATCGGATTTTGAATACGTAAAAATGTGATAATGGGTGGGGGGCGGGGGGTTAAAAACACGTTCTACCCTTCATGGAATTCTAATGAAAGGTCTCATCGAAACAAATTGGTTTGTGCAAACTATACCTTTCCCGCGCCACTCTCTTTCGAGATAAGTAGGTGACGAGGCGGGGGGGGGGGGGGGGGGGGAATTTTATGTTTCATGGTATTCTAATTAAAAGTCTCAACTAATCTACATGCAAAATCTGAGACCAATTAGTTGCCATTGGATTTTGATTACGTAAAAATGTGATAGTAGGGGGGGGGGGTATAGACACGTTCTACCCTTCATGGTACTCTAATGAAAGGTCTCAATGAAAGGAATTAATTTCTACCAAACATAGTCCTCCTCCTCGACCCCTTATCGTGATCGGATAAATTCCCCTATAACTCCAGAATGGATTGTGGGAAGAAGAGGGTACTCACAAATGGCGATTGGCAACGAAGTGTCGGAAGCGGGTACTTATAAAAGGCAAGTGGAACGTCAGAACGAGACATATCTCTTGGTGATGTCAAAGCTTTCAGTGCAAATATCAGCAGAATGGAGTGTCGGGAGATTTTGAATGTATGCTGGGCGGCCTTTAAACGCTTATGTGTAAAGATTCTCCTCATCATCTACCAAGAAAGTATTATGTTATCAAAAATCTCTAAACCTTCCCCATATAGTTTTATTCGTTGAAGTTTTTAAAAATAACAGCGACTATAGTTTCGGCGTACTGCCATCATCAGGCGACTAGAAGTGTATCACGATATATGGGGAAGGTTTAGAGATTTTTGATAACATAATATATTTCAACCCCCATTTCGGGGAACGATGGATCCAACTCAAAAAAAAAAAAATACCAAGAAAGTACTTAAACATCGATAGTATGCTACTACCTTATAATATAACCCAGTCATTTACTAAGCTAGAGAGAAGAAATCAGATATTTAATAATATACAGGGTGTTCCAATAAAAAAAATGCAAAACCTGTATAGTAGACTCAGATGGTTTTCACCAAACTTTCTTGGGAAGACTCATTAAAACTTTTAGAGACTTTTATAAAGATTCGATTGGAGGTTTCATCTGAATTGAAAGTTTCTGGGGAAATTTTCCCATACGATTTTTTGTTGTTGTGAGAAAATGTTTGATGAAATAGATGAATGGATTGTTTCTGTAATTGTAGATGACGGAACATACAATTAAAGTTTCCTGAAAACCTTTGATTTTATAGATCTTCGACCATTTATATGAGATTAATTAACTATGTAATCGTTGAATGTTAATAGGGTTTTGAAAGTAATAATGGGTGGGAAAAGGCACTTTCGTTTTCCATTCAGTTACCTTTTGATTTTTTAATGACGCAACTCCGTACGTACGTATTTTCAAATCTTTTTTTTTTAATGTTTGAGGGCAGATCTCACAGGTAAAAGGACGAGGTCATTTCGAACGCAAAACATGCAGTTTTTTTAATTAATGAGGAGTCTTATGGCCTATAGGTCCCAAAGATTTTTGTTGTTCTACTCTTTATGGAGTGTTTTAAGATCAAGCCATGACATTGCAGATTATACTTTTATCTTGCCATTCACAATTACGTAGCCTCTAAAAAAAAATCTCCACGGCGAAATTAAAAAATAAAATTCTACAAAACAAAAAGCATGGGTGATGTTAATATCGATATTCTAAATTACATTTCGAAATGACAAAAATTTTGTTTAATTACCGTTTCGTTAATGAATCAGTTATTATTAGGTCATTGCGATCGACTATGTAATTAAAATAAATGAAAGGGTCACTTACTGTCGATAGCATATTGTTCTTAAACGAGGGTTTCTTTGTAGGTATAGCACTGAACCGACTTTCACTGCAATTTGATAGCCACTACTAAACGAAACACGCCAAGTTGAATTAGAAGCGACACGAGCACGCGATTATACTAATGACGATAGTAGACACAATGTCGGTCAAGAGATAATTTAAATATCGCGAACAATTATAAAACGATAGCAGGTAAATTTCGATCGTACTTCCATCAAGAACGCTCACGCTTCCTTTAATTAATTATTTTGGGATCGAAGGGCAACTTATTTAGATGATCCAAAACGCACTCACCTTATGTAACAGGAGTACAGAGGCGAAAGTCTCGCTCAAAAAGTGGTTCTTCTTCAAATGAAGCAAAACATACTGTCCTAATTGCTGCCAGTAACAGGAGCACAGAAATAAAAGCTTCCTGATGGCAAAAAATGCATCAGGCGCATAGAACTGGAAACGTAAAATGACCCGTAAAAGCTTTCTGGAAGTAGTGTCCGATCAAAAAAAGAGTACCTTGTCCAGGTGACACAAAAGATTATTTCCTAATAGCTATTAATATCAGGGGTACAGAACTGACAACCTCTCGACGACAGAACATTGTATCAGGCGTATAAAGGTGTTCTCACTTTCTTCAGAAGGCGTACTTTCCTGTTAGTACCAGGAGAACAGATGTGAAAGCGTTTTGATGAGTAAAAATGGTGTCAGACGCATAAAAGTGAAAAAAGTCTTCTGACGCTGACGCGTAAAATTTTTCTACAGTTTATATTCTGGTCCAATAAATAGCGCCTTCTCCAGATGATAAGCAACATACCTCCTTAATAGCTCTCTTGATGACTACCTATAAATCAGGCGCATAGAAGAATGTGTAGTAACTGTAAAAAACGCACTTTATCCAAGTAAGACAAAAGACACTCTCCTAACAGCCGTTAGTAACATTAGCAGAGAGGTTAAATATTCTTGATGACAAAAACGTATCAGGCGTTTAAATAAAGAGCAACTTTTATGTAAAACAACATAGGCGAAGACAAAATGTTGTATCAGGCGCACAGAATTACAAAAAAGTTATAGAATGACTCGTAAAATCCTTTCGCCGGTCTTACAAAAATCACCTTCTCCAGGTAAAGAAATTCTTCTAATATCGGTTGGGCACAGATAGACAGAGACGAAAGTCTGATAAAAAAAATTTGTATTAGGCGCGCAGAAGAGAAACTCGTAAAATATTTTTACAGTTTACATTCCAGTCCAATAAAAAACACTTCCTCCAGGTAAAACGCCTCGGAAATGGTTTCAAGGAAAAGTATCAGGAGAATAAAATATATCGGAAAGCACTTTCTTATTGAATTCTGGCACCTTGTCATGACAATATTTAAAAGGGAAGTTTATACTACGACAATATAGTAATTTAAAATGCGCCAGTTATGATTATTTTACACTTTTCTTGGTTTCCGTCATCCTGTAACATTTTGAGAAAAAGTCAGAAAACGTAATACGTAGGAGAGCGTCTATAAATAATTCTTGCAATTTTTGAGTTTCGGATATCTTGACAATTATTATAGAAATTCTCTAAAAATCATTTTCAGAGACAGATTTCTTCTCACTATTATGCGGTCCTGGTATAATGTCCTGTAAATGTCCGTCTTACCTTCTCGAGTGGTATTTGGTACAGACTTTTCTTTTAAAAATCGACGCACTTATCATATCAGGAGCACAGGAACGCATGGTTTAAGTTTATGGACGAATGCGCACCTTTAATTTATGATAGAACCATCACCAAAGCAATTGGATAATTAATGAATTGGATCAGAATGTGAGATGAGTAACTGGTATCAGGAGCGTAGAAGTGCACGGACAAAAGAAAAATTAAAAACGTGAAGATGATTAAAAAACACCCAACAAAGGAAGACTCGACGAACATTTTCCCTTTACTCTCAGTCCCGTCTCATGGGGGTTTTCTGGAAATGGCAATTGAGCTTCTTACGGGGGGGGGGGGGGTCCTAGACCCCCTACAAAGTTTGTAGGCCTCAAGAATTGTATAATAGTTTTAATGATCAGATCCTCTTCTGCAAAATAGCATTCCATATGTCGCAGGACTTACGAGGCTTTAAGGTATAAAATGCCCCCCCCCCAGCAAGACTTCTTAAGAACGTGGGGATGATTTAGAACCACCCAACAAAGAGAGACGCTACGACCTTTTCCCCCTAACCCTCGGTACTGCGTCCTGAAGGTGTTCTAGAAATGACAATGAACCACTGTCCCCCCCCCCCCCCCCCTCCCTCCCTTGATAGTACTCCCCACCTACAACACACGTCTAGCCTTCATAAATTCCCTAATACTTTTTGGAAAAATTATCAGATCCTCTTCTGCAATACAATATTCCATCGGTCATAGGACCGGGAGGGGGAGCATCCATACCCCCAAGCAAAGGAAGATTCAAGAACGTGGTGATGATTTAAAAACACCAATCAAAGAAACACTTCACGACCCTTTCCCCCTAATCCTCACTACCATGTCACGAGGGCTTTCTGAAAATTATAGCGGAGCCACTGTATATAATGTAAGGGGGGGGGGGGTTATTCCAAACCCCTTGGTTACAAGATGTTTAGCCCTCAAGAATTCTGAAATAGTATTTGGGAAAAAGATCAGATCTTCTGCAAAAGAATATTCCATTGGACATAGGATCGTAGGGTCTGAAGGTATAACCCCCCCCCCTCCCCGCGCAAAGGAAGACTTAAGCACGTGGCTAAAAAAGACTCGACGACTCCTACCCCTCAATATTGTGTCGGAACCACTGTATGTAAGGTATTTAGTGGTAGTGCGTACCCCCCAGGCCTCCCGGTAACACCCTCCTTCCCGTTCTGTAAAGGTGCAAGGAGCGAAATTGGTTATTTATTTAATATATTCTCCTGGTACTACAGCGACTTTTTAAAAAATAGGTTTGGATTTCCTTTCCTCTAAATTTTCTAAATGTGTCAAGAGCGTACAGTTGCTAGAAGCTAAATTGGTTCTTTTTCTTGTATGCTCTCCTGATACCAAAGACTACCCTCCTGCTGATACTAAACTGAATAGATGATTTGGGTTTCCCTTTTGCTTTAATATTCTTTAACGTTAGGGTCGTAGAGAGGTTCAAGCGGTTACATCTCTTTTTCTTTTTATATGTTCTCCTGATACTAAAAAGATGTCTCCTGATACGAGCGATAAAGGTATAAAAAAATAGAAATGTGAAGAAGTGCGGTTACATCATCATCAAAGCAACTGAATAAATAATTGGAACAGGATGCGAGATCAGCGTAAAAGCTCATAATCCTTGAGTAACTGGTATCAGGAGCGTGCATTGGCAAAAGAACGCTGGAAAAGCAACTGATCTTTCCTCAATTTCAGAAATCTAAAACTTATTGTCATGCCTTTTACCAGGAGCGTCTGGTTTCTGAGAACTTTGTATCAGGAACACAGGACTATAATTACAAGGACTTCTATCAAAAACTCAAACCGGTGTATTTTATGTTCTTCTGATACGGAATTCGTCGATGTTTAGTGCTCGCTTTCTTGTGATGTGCAAAAATCCCCGGGAAGAACCTAATAAGACTTCAAAGGGATTTCCTCATTCAATGATAAGGGATTTTCTGCTTTATCTGCCACGATAAAGCACACCCACTACAATAAAACATGCTGAATTGTTTTCCCCAAGATTATTATTGGAACCACTAATGAAATCACCAATACATCGTTCGCTTGGGCAATTGGTATTTAATATGCAACCAACATTGCCCAAAAAAAAACTCCGTCTGCATGGTTTCCGATTGGAGCGTTTTCGCTAACTTTTCAAAAATAACTCGCTTAATTGACAAGCGTGACGCCTGTGGACTATTATTGTAAAGATCTGTGATTGACGTCACTATGAGTAAAAAGCGAAACTAAATATAAGAGTGCGGCAAAATCGAACCTTGGTTTGGGGAATGTTGGAACTTTCTCCATTTGCGTAATTTATCTAATTGTCAGAGAATGTCGGAAAATAGTAAGTAAAAAGATTTAATCCAAACATAATAGACCTTCTATCCTGGAGCGTAGACCCAAAATCCTAAAGCTTAAATGCCAGAAGCTCCAACATTAACGCGAAACAAAGCCCAAGGTTCAACATTTAAAACAATCCAAACCCCAAAGCACAAACCCGAAATGTAAAGAGTCAAGAACGTTACACTTTGAAATTCGAAACTAGGACACTTAAGGCTTGAGACCTTAAGCTTAACGTTGTAAGCTTGTTTTTTAAGGGCCTCAGAGACCTTTAGATTAAGATCAGAAGTTTGGATCTTTACAACCTCTAAGTTTATCACGAGATTATATTAAGTCAAAAGACGCACGTTGTAGAGGTGATAAGTGGAATTGAATTGCATGCGGAAACGAGAGGTGGCAGCATCAGTTTTTAAAGGCTTTTAATGACTTTCTAAGGCTTCTCTTAAAAACTTTAAACTACAAACCTTTAAGGGCCGGTTTTACAATTACACTTTTACGGAGAATAAGATATTCTTGGAATAACTGCCATAGCAACATGTATGCCATTGGTTGACAAAATGGTAACCAACGCAACCGTCGACATTTATTCTAGGTATAGCTTATTCTGGGTATATACCTTCATTGTAGAATCGGCCCTTAAAGTCGTAAACAGTTTTAAAAGTTTACCAGAGTTCGGAACAGTATTAAAGGCTCTTAAAGGTCGGCTTAAAGTTGCAAAAGTAATTCGAAGGCTGTGGAAACTTTGGGAGGTTTAGAAACTGTTGGTGGCTTCTAAAAGTTTCTTGGGGTTTCCAATATAAACCTGCCGAATAGAATCGTCCATATCTTCAGAGCCCCCGGTGCTACGTCCTCTCTCAAAACGTTTAACTAAAGGCTTTTTCGAAAAATTATGGTGCAAATGCTAAGGGCTCTAAACGTTTTGTGGTAAAACCGGGGGGTCGGGGAGAGGGGGGGATGGAATATCCACCAGGAAAAGAAATATGCAATTTTCATTTCTCTACTGTCATAAAATCTACGTATAGGGAGTGGTGGTGGTATTTTACTGGGGGCTTTTATTTATTTATTTATTTATTTATTTATTTATTTATTATCCCTCTCTTTTACATACTCCCAAGACCCTTCCCCCCAGTGCTACGTTCTCATTCAAAACGTTGAGCTATAAAGATTTATTATGGTCAGTTTTGTGGGCTCTAAACGTTTTGAGGGGGGTCGGGGCCGGGGGGGGGGGGGGTTCACTGACAGGTTCGCGTCACCTGGTGCGCTTTTGCGAAGTGAAAGCGAAATTGGTGTACCAAAATTTCCGAGATAAGTGTTGGGCCATCCGATTGTGGGAAAATCCTCTAGCTAGATCATGGCGCCCGAGGATTTTGAATGTACCTATGCCGAGTTACGTGGGAGGACCAGTTTAGATGGGCGATTGGGGGAACGTTTCTCCATGGTGCTGTGGTGGATTATCTTTGGTGGTCGGTAAAGAAATTCTAGAGAAATTCAGACGAACTTCTGTGTTCAGGCTACATATTTTCAAGGAAAAGCTGATCAAGTGTTTTGAGCTTTCAAAAAAATGTTCTAGGGTGAAATAGAGGACACTCAAGTAGAAGAAGACGAATCACAGGAAGATGATAAACAGAAAGGAATATTAAGGACATTTAGAAGATGTTTGGAATCGAGAAATGCATAGAATAAAGACAGACAAAGTAAAAAAAGACATAGAGAGCGCCGGAGGCGATAAAGGGGAGCAAATGAGAACGATTGGAAGAGAAGGAATGAAAACAGAAGGCAGAAAATCAGAAACTGAGAACACACAAGCGGTGCAGGAAAGACTTTTACATACTCCCAAGCCCCCCCCCCCCCCGTGCTACGTTTTCATTCAAAACGATTAGCTATAAATAATTATTATGGTCAAAGTTTTGTGGGCTCTAAACGTTTTGAGGAAGAATGTGGAATCGGGGGGTCGGGGGGTGCGGGGTAGGTGGTGGTGGGGAATACCCCCTTGAAAAAGACTGATAAAGGCCTTTTAAATATCTTTTTACGCACTTATCGGCTTTGATAGCTCGTGAAGGGTCTTTAACTAAATACGTTCGAAACCCTTAGAGGCCCTTACGGATCCTTATATTTTTGGGGAAACGCGTACGGAGTTGTTAAGGCCATTTGAAGGGCACGGAGACCACTGAAAGCGTTTCGGTAATTTAAGAACGTTCTAAAAATATTTACGGACGCAAAAAAATTCATTACAGCCTGGAAAACCATCCTAGGTCGCGCTTTCTACAAACGAATAAAGTTTATTAAGTTTGAAGCGACTTCAGGAACTCTCTACGCCACTAGAACTCCTGGCGTATCTCCTGAAAACCTATTAAATCTTGCAGAGATTCAAGCGTACAATTACCGCTCTCCCATCTCTCTCGCTATTTAAATCTCGCCCGTTAGAAGCTCTGAAACGAGACCTATTTTCCGAACGCAAATAGCCGGACTCGCGTACCTCTTTAAACGAATAGGAAACCCGTATTTCCGCCACGTGCTCGGCTTTTAGAAAAACGGAACGGAACTTTCAGGTCAGCAGAGACATTTATTGATCGCCAGACATACATTTGTTCACATTCGTTATCAAGCGGTACATAATTTTAAGGCGACCACCCGTTACAAAACCCTCAAATCTCGTAAAAAGTTTCCAAAAGTCTGTCAAGATTTCAATATTAGATACATTCAAAGATTGTTAAAAACCATTAAACACTGATAAAGGACAGTTCTTACGGAGAAGTCTGGGAAGACCATTGAAGCGTCTTGGTGAGAAAGCACGTTTTTGATCTTTTACGAACTTTGTAAGAGCTCCTGAAGGTTTCTCAAAGCGTGTGCTTTAAAATTCAATCCTAAATATAGGCTTTCAACATCTCTGGAACTTTTGACATAATCTAAGCCTCTTTCAACAGGCCCAATAGGTTGTTGGAGGCCTTTGGAGGCATGCCTCATAAGAAATCAAAAATACATTCCAAGTGGCATGCTCTCTAGTAAATGCATGTCGCAAAGTTTGGACTTTGAACGGTGAGCAAACTTTGAACGGTAATCAAACTTTGGACTGAACGGTGAGCGAACTTTGAACTTTACACTGACTTAATTTTGAGGATCACTACATCATTAACCTTAGGATCGTACAAGATACTCTTGAAATTCACCTTGACTGAATTCTCAAGGTCACGACCAGGTGATGGCGACCTTTGACCTTCACCTCCCTCAAAAATCGCCCAAAATTTGGAAGTTTATACCCAAACAATTGCCCAAATTCCTTGAAAATGAAAGTTTGACTGACCTTCACTAACCTTGAAAATGAAATGCAAAGGAAATACCCACATATATTAACGAAAGTAGATGAAGTGCAGAGAACGTACTTTTGCAAGGTCATTATTTGAAAGGAAAATGATGAACGACTCGCACTTTCAACTGGACACCTGAGGAAAAGAAAAGTTTTAGGACCGATCGACTCACTCGCCGAGGAGACAACGTGGCACCCGTGACCTTTGAGTTTCACCTTGCCCTATTTTCCAAGGTCACCGGCAGATGGAGCACAACCCTTGAACTTCACACCTTGGCTTTCTTTTCCAGGTCACCACCAAGAGGCGAGTGACCTTCAAACGTTGCGTTGGCTTATTTTCTAAGGCCACTACTAGGTGGCGAGCGTCCTTGAATTGGTCTGGAACCAGCTCTATATGGCTACTGAAGCTATTCGAGACCCTTAAAACCTTTGGTAATAATTTGTATTTCATTCAACGTAGGACACACTTATACCGCTTCATAGGGAACGTAAACAAAAGTATGTCGTGAGATAACCGCGGTAAATGTGCGCGTTTTGAGGAGAACGGTCCTCGATGGTTGGTGTACTAGGCTCATATTTTGAACCTTTAGCCTTAAGTGTCTAGTTCAACGCTTCAATTTCAAATTTCTTCAATAGAAGCTTCGCAAAAGCCTTAATGAAACACATTTGAAAATTGGCAGTCTTAAGGCTAAGGTTTTTAATCAGCAACCTGCATTAGTTCGAAGTTGAGCGAAAAGTAGCTTTGAGTAGCCAGATGGGTTATGGCAATTGGAGTAATGGAAGACCTTGTGCGGACCGCGAAAATGGATAACATCGCAAAGTGCATTAAGCAAAAAGAACGCTGCCAATTTTCGGCGCGTCCATTTCCCATTTACGAGACGTCTTTAATCGAGCACCAAGAATAAATTGATACAGCTTATCCTGCGCAAAAATAGATTCGCGAAGTAAAATTTTCAAAACGAAAGCGAATTGTATTTTTTTTTCTTCATTTCTTCTCTTCCCTTCGCCGCCGGCGCGCGTTCCGAATTTAGTTCGCCCGAATTTGCGATTTTATTGTGCCACGTCAATTCGTCACTAAAGGACGTCTCGTCTCACGACGAAGCTGATAAATGGAAATTTTCGTTTGCAAGTCGACACGTTGCGTAAGTATTCCGCTTTAAAAGTGTGCGTGATTTATTATTGGACCAATTGATACCTACTGCTATTGTATGTATTGGCGATTTCAATGGGCAATTGAATTGCTAATGGGGAAATTTATTAATATTAACGCGGTGACATCCTTGACTTTCTTGCATTTTGTATGCTTCTATTTACATTTTATTATTGCTTCTATTTTTATTTAAATTTACTAAGTGGTTGTATTCGCGTGCCAACTTTAGTGGTTTTTTTAATTTTTGTATAGATAATAATTAACTCAATTCTTTTTGTTAAAATTTCGCACAGATTTCAAAATAAACGCTTTCTTTCGATTGTGGGAGTTTACGATCAGATTTAGACATTTTTATTGCCGAAAAGTCGAAATAATAAAGTTGGCTTTAGCACATTGTACAATTCGCGTGGTACCAATGACAGTTTTATGTTGATTTGTTAAAAGATTAAAAGCGTTCTATTTTCAAGCGGTCTATTCTACCCAGTGACTATCTTATGATACTAAAAAGATGCACGCAAAAGTTACAAAAAAATGAGCTCGACCTCACCTTTCAGTACACAACTTTTGAAATGAGCCTTAATGAATGTTTTAATTTATGAGCTAGATTCAGCAAATCCCATGGCGAAAAGAACAATGAAGAGCCACGGTTTAAATTCAAATCAAAGTCCAATTCCGTTCCGTTAGGTTCTAATAACATTCAAATAAGTTTGTGCTGAGTTGTATTGTGACGGAAACACCCAAAATTAATTGATTTTGATACGATTACCCAACGATAACGGTTCCTTGATCCTTTTTAAATGCACTATTGCTTTTTTGCACTTCCTCTGTCTTTCCCCTTCTTTTTTTCAGTGGTACCCTCTTACTCTGAAATTTGACCCTCTACCTCTTCAATCACAGGGGAGTCCGACCAGGCAGCACACCAAACGCGCATTGTGCATCGGTCTTTTCCGGGATAACGGAGAGTGTACCGATCCCCCTGTTCAAGAGCCCCCCCCCTCGGCAGATATTCTCTTCTCCGGTCTGCACACGAGGCTGTAAGCATGTTGGAATTGATATAGTATATCTTCCGCGTGGAAGACTCAGTGTCCCCCCTCTTTTACCCGAGTCTTACGAAGTTTTTAGAACTCCAGGGAGACCCCCTATGTTACCACAGAAGATCCTCCATGATACTTCTGCTTCTGTGGTCCCAAAGCGACAACCCATCAGAAACTATCAAATTCGTGATCATCGATCGATCGATAACCTCCTACGTCCGCGCTGTGACAAAGTTGTAGGGGTTTCTTAATAACGAGGGACTGATTCCCCTCCGTGCAACAAAAGTGGGTTCTGCTGCTCCGGTAGAGAATCTAAAGAATCTCAGGAATCTCAAGAATCTCAAGAATCTCAGGAATCTCAAGAATCTCAAGAATCTCAGGAATCTCAGGAATCTCAGGAATCTCAGGAATCTCAGGAATCTCAAGAATCTCAGGAATTTCAGGAATCTCAGCAATCTCAAGAATCTCAAGAATCTCAAGAATTTCAAGAATCTCAAGAATCTTAGGAATCTCAGGAATCTCAGGAATCTGAAGAATCTCAGGAATTTCAGGAATCTCAGTAATCTCGAGAATCTCAAGAATCTCAAGAATCTCAGGAATCTCAAGAAGCTCAAGAATCTCAAGAATTTTCGAGATTCCCGAGAATTTCAAGAATCACGAGAACCTCAAGAAATTCAAGAATCTCGGATCTCGTGAATCTCGAGAATCTCAAAAATCTCAAGAATCTTAACAATCTGAGGGATCTCATGAATCTCAGGAATCTCATGAATCTCAAGAATCTCAAGAATCTAAAGAATCTCAGGAATCTCAAGAAGAATCTCAAGAATCTCAAGAATTTCAAGAATCTCAAGAATGAATCTCCTCAAATTTCTCAGGAATCTCAAGAATCTCAAGAATCTCAAGAATCTCAAGAATCTCAAGAATCAAGAATCTCAAGAATCTCAGGAATCTCAGGAGTCTCAGGAATCTCAGGAATCTCAAGAATCTCAGGAATTTCAGGAATCTCAATATCTCAAGAATCTCAAGAATCTCAAGGATCACAAGATTTTTCGAGAATCTCGAGAATTTCAAGAATCACGAGAATCTCAAGAAATTCAAGAATCTCGAATCTCGTGAATCGCGAGAATCTCAAGAATCTCAACAATCTCAGGGATCTCATGAATCTCAAGAAGCTCAAGAATCTCATGAATTCCAGAATTTCAGGAATCTCTGGAAGAATCTCAAGAATTTCAAGAATCTCAAGAATCTCAAGAATCTCAAGAATCTCAAGAATCTCAAGAATCTCAAGAATCTCAAGAATCTCAGGAATCTCAGGAGTCTCAGGAATCTCAGGAATCTCAAGAATCTCAGGAATTTCAGGAATCTCAATATTCTCAAGAATCTCAAGGATCACAAGATTTTTCGAGAATCTCGAGAATTTCAAGAATCACGAGAATCTCAAGAAATTCAAGAATCTCTAATCTCGTGAATCGCGAGAATCTCAAGAATCTCAACAATCTCAGGGATCTCATGAATCTCAGGAATCTCAAGAATCTCAAGAATCTCAAGTCTCAAGGATCACAAAAGTCTCAAGAATTTCAAGAATCTCAAGAAATTCAAGAATCGCGGATCTCGTGAATCTCGAGAATCTCAAAAATCTCAAGAATTAGGGAGAATTAATAACTCAACACCTTCCCCTAATTTCTTCGATGTCCACCTCATGTTGAGTTCGAGAAAACATGGATACCCTCAATTAATCTCAACAATCTCAGGAATCTCAGGGATCTCATGAATCTCAGGAATCTCAAGTCTCAACAATCTCGAGAATCTAAAAAAACTCAAGAATCTCAGGAATTTCAGGAATCTCAGGAATCTCAGGAATATCAGGAATCTCAAGAATCTCAAGAATATCAACAATCTCAAGAATCTCAAGAATCTCAAGAATCTCAAGAATCTCAAGAATCTCAAAAATCTGAAGAATTTCAATAATCTCAAGAAGCTCAAGAATCTCAAGAATATCAGAAATCTCAAGAATCTCAGGAATCTCAGGAATCACAAAGAAACTCAAGAATCTCAAGATTCTCGAGAACCTCAGGAATCTCAGTAATCTCAAGAATCTTAGGAATCTCAAGAATCTCAAAAATCCAAAGAATCTCAAGAATCTCAAAAATCTTAAGAATCTCCAGAATCTCAGGAATCTCAGTAATCTCAAGAATCTCAAGAATCTCAAAAATCTCAGGAATCTAAAGAATCTCAAGAATCTCAAGAATAACAAGAATCTCAAGAATCTAAAGAATCTCAGGAATCTCAGGAAGCGCAAGAATCTCAAGATTCTCGAGAATCTCAAGAATCTCCAGATTCTCAGGAACCTCAGGAATCTCAGGAATCACAAGAAACTCAAGAATCTCAGGAATCTCAAGCATCTAAAAAAATCTCAGGAATATGAAACATCTCAAGGATCTCAGGAATCTCAAGAATCTCAAGTCCTAAGAATTTCAAGAATCTTGACAATCTCAGGAATCTAAAAAAATTCTCAGGAATCTCAGGAGTATCAGGAATGCCAGGAATCTCAGAAATCTCAGCGGTTTCAAGAATCTCAAGTACACTCCTTTTAAGGACAATAAACGTTGGACGTGTATAAAGAAAGTGGAGGGGTAGTAAAGCCAGGCTTCGTGTGGTTGCATGGACACGCAATCGAGGTAAACCCTATTAGACTCCTCCCTGCCGAAGAAGGCTCGTGCTTCTGAACTTTCAGAGACCTCCAACCAGTCCAAGGTCCGCTCCTTCGGCATTCGGCCGCAATGGCAACCTGCGGATTCTGGCGGAACCCTGTCAGTCGAAGAAGCCCTTCCCCTCCGCTCCGAGCCAGAGCCTGGAGTATACTCCTTTCTCCCTTTCCCTTTCTATTTTCAACGCTTTCTTCTTCTTCGTCAACTTCATAATCCTATTCAAATTCCAGTTCTCCTCTTAATTCCCTCCCTTCCCTTGCCTTTCCACCTGGTAACTTTTCTTTATTTTCTAATTCTTTTCACCTTCCGCGATTTACTTTTACCTTTCCCTTTTTCTATTCTCTTTCAAGTTCCCCCCTACTTATCCTTCCAATCTTCTGTATCATAACTCTTTCCCCTCTCCTATTCATCATCTCACCGAGTGCCTCCTCTCCCTCTCCCCTGTTCCTCCTTGCGCGTTTTTTTCTATTTTATTTTCGCACCTTTCTCTCAATTTCTATTTCTCACTGTTTTTTCCTTGGCTTCATCTTCCTCTGCTTTCCCATCTTGAAAATTGTTTTTCTTTTCGCTTTCCTATTAACTCCTTTCCACTCCCTTCTTCTTGACTACTTTTTATTCCTGTTCATCTATCTCCTTTTTCATTTCTATTTCTATTTCCCTTCATAAATCTTTGCTTGTCCTCTTCCTTTTCCTATTCAAGTCCGACCGACATCTCTTCCCTCACCTCTCTTCCCTTTTGCCCAACCTTATCTCGCATTTATCTTTTCCATTGTCACCTCCCATTGCCCCACTCTTACAATTCCCTTCCCCTTCCGCTTCCTCTACCTACTCTATTCTTTTCCTGGGTATCCTTTTCTCTGTGATTCATATTCCTCCTTAAGATAATCTTCTCCACCTTCTGAATTATAATTCTTTTCTCTTACTTTCTTTATATGTTGCCCTATCTCTATCTAGAGCGTTTTTTTTTTGCAATTTTCTTTATATTTAGCGTTATCTTTCCTTTTCTCTTGTCCCTTCCTCACTCTTACATTTTCCATTTTTTACGCAATTTTCCATATCTCTTCCCCTTTTCTTTCTATATCTCCTTTTTGACTCTTTCTTTTCACTTACTTTCGCGCCCTACTCTCCTGCCTTATTTTCCTGTCCCTTCTGCTACTTTTTCCTTTCTCATGCCACTCCTCGCCCACCTCATCTTTCCGTTTGTCATCTTTTATCACCGGTTTCTCTTTTCATCTCTGCCTTCTTGTCTTTCTTTAACTCCTTTCCGTTCTCGTTTCTTTGTTCCTCTTACTCTGCTTTGCTGTTTCCGTTTCTCTTTCAACTGTATTCGTCTCTTCGTCTTACCTTTCTTCTATCCACTTGTTTTGTTTTCTTTTGCTTCCGCTGTTTTCCTTTTCCATCATCCTCATCTGCTTTCACCTCATTCGTTCATTCTTTGCGTATTTGATATTACTTCACAATGATCTTCCTATTCCGTTTACATTCAGTTTCCATTGCCTCATTCTTTCCTTCCCCATCATCTGCACCGTTTATCCGGTATCTTCTTATGCTTGCCCTCCATCCAATTTTTTTTGTTATGCGTTCCATCTACCTAATTTTCCATTCTTTTGCTTTCTCCTGCTTTTCCTCTCCCTCGCCGTTTCTCTTTCTCCGCTTTATTCTACACCACTGCTGCTTCTCTGTTTTCTTTTCCTCTGCTCATCTTTTCTCTTTTTTGGCATCCACTTCACATCATTCTTCAGCTTCCTCATCTCCCTCTTTTCTCTAGTACTCTGTCTTCCTTCTCTCACTTTTGATCACATTTTTCATTTTCTAAACTCCTTCTTTCTTCATCCTTGTATCCCTATTTCTTTCTTCTCGTGCACATTTTCTAATTTTCCGTCATTTTCACGCATCTCTTCCACCCAACACCCAACCTTGCCCTGCATTTCACTTTTCCATCTTTCTACTGCCCATTCTTGTCTTTTCCTTCATTCTTCTTCACTCCCTTCCTTCACACTCCCTTCCCAACACTTCAGCATCTGCCATCACCATACCTTCTATTATTCCTTCTTTATTTTGCTTCTACCTCCCTTTCTCTTGCTTTTCTTTTGTCATTCTCTTTCCCCTTTCTTCCTATCCTGGTTCGTCATCCCTTTCTAGTATGTGTTGCCCTTCGGCTCGCTCGGCTTTGATTGGCTTTAGTGCCCATTTATTTCGATTGTAGCGAGTATCTCAGACATCGGGGCGCCAGCAGGCTCCATCAAGTTGATAAAAAATCAGTCACCGGCGATATGGAATGAAAGCGGATCCGACGCATTCTCTCTTTGAAATGTGATACGCCTTCTAGACTCGAGAACGCTACATTATTTTTTCTAGAGACTTTCCGTTTGGTATATAAGCAAATTGAAGCATGTTTGAAGGCAGTTCCAACATCGATGCCGAAGTGATAATTAGTGAAGCTCTTTCACGAATCTCTCGTGCCATTGCACCTTCCTACCAAAGCTTGAACGGAATGGGTCTTGAACTGCGTGACCTTCGTGAAATGTTGAAAATTCTTGTTGGAGCATATTCGTTTCTATAATCTCGTCCTCAGACTTGAGTCCGTATTTGGAACAGTTCAAAATTAATCTCATTTAGCACGACTACAGTTTTATGTAATTTGGCAATTAGCTAAACGAATTAGAGCAAACTGGATCAATCCCGAAAACCAATAAAACGTAACCGGGCACCTTCCGCGAATTCACAAATTTCATTTTGGCACCCTTTCAGCGCGGTTCAATCATTATTTACGAGATAATTCATCTTTTTTGTAATCGCGCTGGCGCATTCGCGTTCATCTAATGAGCGCCGCGTGGGCGTTTTATTTTGAAATATTGTTTTTAATGATCGTTCTAAAAACAATACGCGCCGAATGTTTACGTTGGAAGTATAAATATTTTCGACCGTGAATTCGCATTTAGGACCCTTGACCAAATTACTCACATCTGGATTGGACCGAATGTCAAACATGTCTACAGCAATGAGGAAGTGTCCCGAGTAAAATAAATTAGTTGCTGATTTAGTTTCCTGCCGCCGCCGGTTTACGTAAGCGAGCAATCACTTTTTGGGATTTTCGCGAAAATTTATGGGTCTGCGGAAAGTAGGTAAAAACGCAAACACTTGGCAGAGACGATTGTTTACCTAAGAATCGAAAGTCTACGACCTAATATTGCTATTGTTATTTTCGTTGGCATAAATATAGATGTTTTCCGCATCCAAAGGACGGGCTTAACCTATTATTTTCGATAAACTGATTTTGTTGTGTTCCACCGAACTTCCCTCTGTTTCTTTATGAAGGCTTTTAAAGATCCGCATAGCCTTAAAAAGAAGAGAAACCTTAAAAAACCGCAAGGTTCAAAAACCTTTAAAGAAACTTGAGTTTGTAAAAGGCCTATGAATGTTCTTGAAGGCTCTTGGAAACCAATTGGAAACAAAATATTGAGAAAATAAACTTGCTTTTTTATGTATTGTATATTATGTGTAAACGCAATGAACGTTGCGCACCCTGGACCACAACGCTCTCGTAGTAAAATTTATCTAAACGCAATCCCCCTGAACCAATAACCCAACAAAACGCAAATGCTCGCTCGTTTTACTTGTAATGGCAACTCGCAGAGAATTTCACGTCACATACGTTGAATTTAGGACACAGTGTTTTTTTTATCCTCAACTTTCGCTTTATACGAATTCGTCTTGAAATTTTTAGTTGAAAATAAATGTTACACGATCTAGAATGCCGCGCTCAACTTACATAAAGTCGAACTCGAAACTTGAAAGTTCAGCAAAGAATCCTTCTCTCCCACCCAATTTTTCCGAACCGAGTCTCAATGCCGTAACGGCTCTTTTAGTTTTATCTGAAAGAGCTTCATTCTCTCGCACATGTCGTTTTGTTCTCTTTTACTATGGAGCGGTACACGTATAAAAATGCCTACACTGGCAAATTTTGAAATTGGAAACCAAATCTTTCTAAGCCTAAAGCGACCACCTGCAACAGTACATTGTACAGAACTCGTTTCTGTTCTGAGGCAATAACGTCTCCTTTTGGTGGAAGGTAGATCAAATTAAATAAATGAAAACCAACGGCACAAATCATGTCAAAGATGCTATTTTGTGACGAACTCGCTTGCGGCCCGCCTGACAAATACTGAAAGCAAGTTCGGCACAAATAAAAGCACAATTGTGCCTTCAAGTTTCATTTTAAATAAAGGGGCCCATTTGTGCTCATCTCGCCTGTGGTTCGATCGGCATAGGTTGGCTTCAGGCAATGACATTTCTTTTAAGTAGGAGCTACCCGACGCTAAATAAACACTAAGAGCTATGCCGAGCAAACCGAAGGCCAGTTCGGCACAAATCACACTATTATTGTGCCGTAGACCTTCATTATCAGCCGAAGGATGGATATTGTGCCGAACTCGCCTGCTGTTTCTTGGTAGGGGCATATCAAGTTGAATAAGTACCTACCAAATCAATCTATGGCGAGCGGGACGACAACGCGGCACAAATCAGGGTACCATTGTGCTGTTGGGCTTGATTTTATAGAGAGGGGGATACTTTGTGCCGAAGTCCCCTGCGCCTCGCCCGGCAATGCCATTTCATCTAAGTGGGAGGTGCATGAAGCTAAAGAAGCATCAAAATAATCCATGGCAATAGAGCCGAAAGCGAGTTGGGCACAAACCAGACGATTATAGTGCCGTCGAGTTTCACTTTAAACTTCAGGGCGTATTTTGTGCCGAATTCGCCCGCAGTTTTTTGGTAGGGCGTATATCAAGTAAAAAAAGGCAAATCTATGACGAGTAAGACGACAGCACAGCACAAATCAGGGCACTATTGTGCTGTTGAGCTTTATTTTAAAGAGACGGGGATGTCTTGTGCCGTACCCGCCTGCGGCTCGCTCGGTAATGAATTTCTTTTCACTGGACACATGACGCCAAACAATCACCAATCCAGCATATGCCGAGCAAGTCAAAGGCACTAACCAGACTACTATTGTGCCGTGGAGTTTACTTTACACTGAAGAACGTAAATTCCAGAAAATCACCACGAAAATCAACCGAACTATTATACAATTACTAAATAATAAATAATAAATGGTAAATGATAAATTCGATCAGACTTCTCAATAAAAAGTTATAGACTAGAAACCAATTTCGAAAGAAAATTCAAAGGGCTGTAACTTTTGAACTAGTAGCCCAATTTTGGAACTGTTTGAAATTATGGATTCTACAGGCCACATTCTATAAGAAAATTTTTTTTCCGGGTCGATCTGAGACAATTTTTTTTCGGGGCTCAAAAAAAGGCAGTGTATAACCTTCCTTTTTTACCAAAAATCGACTGCACCAAAATTTCTCGGGAAAACACTTTTTCTTATTAATTTTGGTGCGTAGAATTCAAAACAATTCGTACTTTTTCGATCAGACTTCTCAATCAAAAGTTATAGACTAGAAACCAATTTCGAAATAAATTTCAAAGGGCTGTAACTTTTGAACTAGTAGCCCAATCTTGGAACTGTTTGAAATTATGGATTCTACAGGCCACATTCTATAAGAAAATTTTTTTCCGTGTCGATCTGAGACAATTTTTTTTTCGGGGCTCAAAAAAAGGCAGTGTATAACCTTCCTTTTTTACCA
>NW_022170250.1:10304879-10308720 GCF_008802855.1 Photinus pyralis
GTCAAAAAGTAAGTGTACGCCCCCCCCCCCCCTATCAACATAGTTTTCGTGATCTATCGAATGAAAATACTATCATGATCGTTTCACTTCCGGTTTTACGCGCAACTACCGCTACACCAAAAACCACCACCAAAAAAGCAACGTTTAACGTCCGCCACCAACAAAAAAATCCATTTTGACGTTTGACCGCCAACATTTTCAAAAATCATGAATAACTTCAAAATATTCGATGCTGGGTATAGAGAAATGCGGTATCGAACCCCCTACATTTTCATGTAGATTTCGAAAATGCAACAAAATAGAGGGTGTTCCATTGAAAATAAGGAAGTTGCTATCCACATCCGCTAAAATTGGAACTGCACCGAACACGATAGTATTTTCTGTTGATAGAACCGGATAGTACCGTCGATCTTCAGTTTCAAGACCTGAGCCTATATTTTGCCGCACTCGCCTTCGGCTCCTTCGCCAATAACAACTTTCTTTGGTTGAAGGTACCTACTATAAGTAAAATCGATGCCAAACACCGTACTGCCATGGTGCCGTGGAGCTTCATTTTCAAGAACTGGGCCTATTTTGTGCCGAACTCGCCACACCTTTTTTTTGTTTGGAGATACATTTCAGTTAAATGAGTATCAAACCATTCAATGCCGAGCGAACCGAAGGTGAGTTCGGCACAAATCGAACTACTACAGTGCCTTCGACCTTCAGTTTCAAGAACTGGACCTATTTTGTGCCTGGTGCTCGCTCAGTAATGGCGCCTTTTTTTGCTTTGCGGTAAATTCCAGTTAACCGAGTACCAAACTAATAAATACCGAGCGAGCCGAATGTGAATTCGGCACAAATCGGACTACTATAGTGCCGTCGACTTTCAGTTGCCGCTTTTTTTTTGGTTTGAGGTAGATTCAAGTTATGCGAGTACGAAACCAATTAATGCCGAGCGAACCGAAGGTGAGTTCGGCACAAATCGAACTCCTACAGTGCCTTCGACCGTCAGTTTCAAGAACTGGACCTATTTTGTGCCTGGGGCTCGCTCGGTAATGGCGCCTTTTTTTGCTTTGCGGTAAATTCCAGTTAAGCGAGTACCAAACTAATAAATACCGAGCGAGCCGAATGTGAATTCGGCACAAATCGGACTACTATAGTGCCGTCGACTTTCAGTTGCCGCTTTTTTTTTGGTTTGAGGTAGATTCAAGTTATGCGAGTACGAAACCAATTAATGCCGAGCGAACCGAAGGTGAGTTCGGCACAAATCGAACTCCTACAGTGCCTTCGACCGTCAGTTTCAAGAACTGGACCTATTTTGTGCCTGGGGCTCGCTCGGTAATGGCGCCTTTTTTTGCTTTGCGGTAAATTCCAGTTAAGCGAGTACCAAACTAATAAATACCGAGCGAGCCGAATGTGAATTCGGCACAAATCGGACTACTATAGTGCCGTCGACTTTCAGTTGCCGCTTTTTTTTTTGTTTGAGGTAGATTCAAGTTATGTGAGTACGAAACCAATCAATGCGGAGCGAACCGCAAGTGAGTTCGGCACAAATCGGACTACTATAGTGCCGTAGATCTTCAGTTTAAAAAACGGAGCCTATTTTGTACCGAACTTGCCTGCGGATGGCTCGGCAGTGACGCCTTTTTTTGGTTTGAGGTAGATTCAAGTTATGCGAGTACGAAACCAATCAATGCCGAGCGAGCCGAAGGTGAGCTCGGCACAAATCAGACTACTATAATGGTATCGAGTTTCCGTTTCAAGAACAGTGTCTATTTTGTATCTGCGGCTCGCTCGGCCAAGACACCTTTTTTTTGTTTAGAGGTACACTCAAGCGAAATGAGTGCCAACTACTTGCGCGGCACAAATCTGATTGTGCCGTCGAGCTTTAGTTTCAAGAACTGGGCCTATTTCGGCCCAAACTCGCTTTCTTTCTTTTTTTGGTTGTATGTGCATTTCGGTTAAATAAGTTGCAAACCATCCAATGCCGAGTTCGGCACAAAGCACAATACTATAGTGCCGCCGAGCTTCAGTTTCAATAACTGGTCCTGTTTTCTGTCGAACTCGTCTGCGGCTCGCTTGGCAGTGTCATCTTGTTCTGTTCAGAGGTACATTCAAGTCGTGATTCAAATTAAATGAGTACCGACGACTCGCTCGGCACAAATCAGTTAGTGCCGTCGAGCTTGTGTTAAGAGCTGGTCCTATTTTGTGCCGAACTCGGCTCGCTCGACAGTGACACTTTTTTTGTTTAGAGGTACATTCAAGTCGAGATTCAAGCGAAATGAGTGCCAACTACTTGCGCGGCACAAATCTGATAGTGCCGTCGAACTTCAGTTTCAAGAACTGGGCCTATTTTGGGCCGAACTCACTTCTTTCTTTTTTTGGTTGGATGTGCCTTTCGGTTAAATAAGTCGCAAACCATCCAATGCCGAGCGAGCCAAAGGTGAGTTCGGCACAAAGCACAACACCATAGTGCCGCCGAGTTTCAGTGTCAAGAACTGGCGCTATATTATGACCCATTTTTTTGGTTGGGGGTGCATTTCAGTTAAATAAGTACCAAACTATTCAATGGCCGAAGGTGAGTTCGGCACAAATCACACTACTATAGTGCCGTCGATCTTCATTTTCAAGAACTGAATAATTAGTTTAACTCTTCAATTCAAAATTTCTCAAAAACCAAGAAACTCACATACTGTAACATGACATTATGGCTTTTGACACCTTCAAAAACCTTGAAGGTGGCAACGGACCGAAACCTGCATGCACCCCAAATTTCATCAAAGTCGATTCAGGCGATTTTGAGTTATTTTGTTCACAAAAAGGCTAAAAGTCACTTTTTGGGGGAGGGGGCTTTCAAAACGTCTTGAAATTTGACAAATCGAAAGTTTATCATGATTACAGTACAAAATGCTAGTGGTGGGCACGAAAATTTTATAGTGATTTTACCCTCGGGGTTAACCACTTCAAATTTTGTGTACACTAAAATTGTAAATAAGAATCTTAAAATTGTATAAAACGATTTTATGTGTCTTGTGTTCGGAGAAGAATTCTAAAAAATTCTAGAAATTTCAAGAATAGTTCTAAGAACATTCTAAACAAATCTAGAAAATTCTATAAATATTCGAAAATATCTAAAAAAATTCTAGAAAATTCGAAAAAATTCTAGAAAATTTAAGAATAGTTTTAAACAAATTCTAGAGCATTCTAAACAAATCTAGGAAATTCTAAAAATATTTTAAAATATTTAAAATGTTTTAGAAAATTCTAGAGCATTCTAAACAAATCTAGAAAATATCTAAAAAATTCTAGAAAATTCGAAAAAATTTTAGAAAATTTGCGAATAGTTTCAAACAAATTCTAGAGGATTCTAAACAAATCTAGGAAATTCTAAAAATATTTTAAAATATTTAAAAGATTTTAGAAATTTGTAGAAAATTCAAAAATAGTTCTAAAAAAATTCTAGGACATTCTAAACAAATCTAGAAAATATCTAAAAAATTCTAGAAAATTCGAAAAAATTCTAGAAAATTTAAGAACAGTTTTAAACAAATTCTAGAGCATTCTAAACAAATCTAGGAAATTCTAAAAATATTTTAAAATATTTAAAATGTTTTAGAAAATTCTAGAGCATTCTAAACAAATCTAGAAAATATCTAAAAAATTCTAGAAAATTCGAAAAAATTTTAGAAAATTTGCGAATAGTTTCAAACAAATTCTAGAGGATTCTAAACAAATCTAGGAAATTCTAAAAATATTTTAAAATATTTAAAAGATTTTAGAAATTTGTAGAAAATTCAAAAATAGTTCTAAAAAAATTCTAGGACATTCTAAACAAATCTAGAAAATATCTAAAAAATTC
>NW_022170250.1:10308820-10309663 GCF_008802855.1 Photinus pyralis
AAAAAAATAGGAATTTAAAATAACAAAGTTACTAGCTACTTCCGGTATTTCCGGAAGTGCGATCATTTTGAAAATATTTTACATTGATCCGCCATTCAGAAGAACTCCTAAGTACAAATGTTCAAAAACCTACCTATTTCTCTTTCCCAGAAACCTTTAACTAAAGCTCCTAAAAAACACCATGTATGATTGAATCGTAATTTCATTTTCGGAAAGTGTAAACTGTAATTCGGAGAATATACGAGATTGATTCGAAGCTTGAATTTGGGGTTTCTGTAATGACTAAAGGTTCTATTGTATGTTTAATTACTTATTTTTTGTTACAACTTACACAGCTAGTAACTTGATTGACCATTTTTGACATGTTTTTCCAAAAAAATTTTTGTTTTAACTTGTTTAAAGTGCGTTTTACGCATTAGTGAATTATAAACTTATGCCTAATTAAATTCAAGAATTAATATTTACATCTGATTGTTTCTATGTTCTATTATTATTAACTTTATGAATTTTACCATTATGATCTACTATACTACACCTTTTTTAAGTGTATTTCAGAAACCATCAAATTAATTTCAGAAAATATTAAATGGTAATTCAGATTAGTCAATTGGATTTCAGAAAGTGTTAGTTGTAATTCAGAACACATCGCATGTAATTCAGAATCGTAATTTCATTTTCGGAAAGTGTAAACTGTAATTCGGAGAATATACGAGATTGATTCGAAGCTTGAATTTGGGGTTTCTGTAATGACTAAAGGTTCTATTGTATGTTTAATTACTTATTTTTTGTTACAACTTACACAGCTAGTAACTTGATTGACCATTTTTGACATGTTTTTCCAAA